>NC_073693.1:328643291-328688291 GCF_029784155.1 Uranotaenia lowii
TTGTCATTTTTGTCATTTTTTGTCATTTTTGTCATTTTTGTCATTTTTGTCACATTTTTGTCATTTTTGTCATTTTTGTCATTTTTTGTCATTATTGTCATTTTTGTCATTTTGTCATTTTTGTTATTTTTTGTCATTTTTGTCATTTTGTCATTTTTGTCATTTTTTGTCATTTTTGTCATTTTTGTCATTTTTGTCATTTTTGTCATTTTTGTCATTTTTGTCATTTTTGTCATTTTTGTCATTTTTGTCATTTTTGTCATTTTGTCATTTTTGTCATTTTTTGTCATTTTTGTCATTTTTGTCATTTTTGTCATTTTTGTCATTTTTGTCATTTTTGTCATTTTTGTCATTTTTGTCATTTTTGTCATTTTTGTCATTTTTGTCATTTTTTGTCATTTTTGTCATTTTTGTCATTTTTGTCATTTTTGTCATTTTTGTCATTTTTGTCATTTTGTCATTTTTGTCATTTTTGTCATTTTTGTCATTTTTGTCATTTTTGTCATTTTTGTCATTTTTGTCATTTTTGTCATTTTTGTCATTTTTGTCATTTTTGTCATTTTTGTCATTTTTGTCATTTTTGTCATTTTTGTCATTTTTGTCATTTTTGTCATTTTTGTCATTTTTGTCATTTTTGTCATTTTTGTCATTTTTGTCATTTTTGTCATTTTTGTCATTTTTGTCATTTTTGTCATTTTTGTCATTTTTGTCATTTTTGTCATTTTTGTCATTTTTGTCATTTTTGTCATTTTTGTCATTTTTGTCATTTTTGTCATTTTTGTCATTTTTGTCATTTTTGTCATTTTTGTCATTTTTGTCATTTTTGTCATTTTTGTCATTTTTGTCATTTTTGTCATTTTTGTCATTTTTGTAATTTTTGTCATTTTTGTAATTTTTGTAATTTTTGTCATTTTTGTCATTTTTGTCATTTTTGTCATTTTGTCAATTTTGTCAATTTTGTCAATTTTGTCAATTTTGTCAATTTTGTCAATTTTGTCAATTTTGTCAATTTTTTCAATTTTTTCAATTTTTTCAATTTTGTCAATTTTGTCAATTTTGTCAATTTTGTCAATTTTGTCAATTTTGTCAATTTTGTCAATTTTGTCAATTTTGTCAATTTTGTCAATTTTGTCAATTTTGTCAATTTTGTCAATTTTGTCAATTTTGTCAATTTTGTCAATTTTGTCAATTTTGTCAATTTTTTCATTTTTTTCAATTTTGTCAATTTTGTCAATTTTGTCAATTTTGTCAATTTTGTCAATTTTGTCAATTTTGTCAATTTTGTCAATTTTGTCAATTTTGTCAATTTTGTCAATTTTGTCAATTTTGTCAATTTTGTCAATTTTGTCAATTTTGTCAATTTTGTCAATTTTGTCAATTTTGTCAATTTTGTCAATTTTGTCAATTTTGTCAATTTTGTCAATTTTGTCAATTTTGTCAATTTTGTCAATTTTGTCAATTTTGTCAATTTTGTCAATTTTGTCAATTTTGTCAATTTTGTCAATTTTGTCAATTTTGTCAATTTTGTCAATTTTGTCAATTTTGTCAATTTTGTCAATTTTGTCAATTTTGTCAATTTTGTCAATTTTTTCAATTTTTTCAATTTTTTCAATTTTTTCAATTTTGTCAATTTTGTCAATTTTGTCAATTTTGTCAATTTTGTCAATTTTGTCAATTTTGTCAATTTTGTCAATTTTGTCAATTTTGTCAATTTTGTCAATTTTGTCAATTTTGTCAATTTTGTCAATTTTGTCAATTTTGTCAATTTTGTCAATTTTGTCAATTTTGTCAATTTTGTCAATTTTGTCAATTTTGTCAATTTTGTCAATTTTGTCAATTTTGTCAATTTTGTCAATTTTTTCAATTTTTTCAATTTTGTCAATTTTGTCAATTTTGTCAATTTTGTCAATTTTGTCAATTTTGTCAATTTTGTCAATTTTGTCAATTTTGTCAATTTTGTCAATTTTGTCAATTTTGTCAATTTTGTCAATTTTGTCAATTTTGTCAATTTTGTCAATTTTGTCAATTTTGTCAATTTTGTCAATTTTGTCAATTTTGTCAATTTTGTCAATTTTTTCAATTTTGTCAATTTTGTCAATTTTGTCAATTTTGTCAATTTTGTCAATTTTGTCAATTTTGTCAATTTTGTCAATTTTGTCAATTTTGTCAATTTTGTCAATTTTTTCATTTTTTTCAATTTTGTCAATTTTGTCAATTTTGTCAATTTTGTCAATTTTGTCAATTTTGTCAATTTTGTCAATTTTGTCAATTTTGTCAATTTTGTCAATTTTGTCAATTTTGTCAATTTTGTCAACTTTGTCAATTTTGTCAATTTTGTCAATTTTTGCAATTTTTTTCAATTTTATCAATTTTGTCAATTTTGTCAATTTTGTCAATTTTGTCAATTTTGTCAATTTTGTCAATTTTGTCAATTTTGTCAATTTTGTCAATTTTGTCAATTTTGTCAATTTTGTCAATTTTGTCAATTTTGTCAATTTTGTCAATTTTGTCAATTTTGTCAATTTTGTCAATTTTGTCAATTTTGTCAATTTTGTCAATTTTGTCAATTTTGTCAATTTTGTCAATTTTGTCAATTTTGTCAATTTTGTCAATTTTGTCAATTTTGTCAATTTTGTCAATTTTGTCAATTTTGTCAATTTTGTCAATTTTGTCAATTTTGTCAATTTTGTCAATTTTGTCAATTTTGTCAATTTTGTCAATTTTGTCAATTTTGTCAATTTTGTCAATTTTGTCAATTTTGTCAATTTTGTCAATTTTGTCATTTTTGTCATTTTTGTCATTTTTGTCATTTTTGTCATTTTTGTCATTTTTGTCATTTTTGTCATTTTTGTCATTTTTGTCATTTTTGTCATTTTTGTCATTTTTGTCATTTTTGTCATTTTTGTCATTTTTGTCATTTTTGTCATTTTTGTCATTTTTGTCATTTTTGTCATTTTTGTCATTTTTGTCATTTTTGTCATTTTTGTCATTTTTGTCATTTTTGTCATTTTTGTCATTTTTGTCATTTTTGTCATTTTTGTCATTTTTGTCATTTTTGTCATTTTTGTCATTTTTGTCATTTTTGTCATTTTTGTCATTTTTGTCATTTTGTCATTTTTGTCATTTTTGTCATTTTTGTCATTTTTGTCATTTTTGTCATTTTTGTCATTTTTGTCATTTTTGTCATTTTTGTCATTTTTGTCATTTTTGTCATTTTTGTCATTTTTGTCATTTTTGTCATTTTTGTCATTTTTGTCATTTTTGTCATTTTTGTCATTTTTGTCATTTTTGTCATTTTTGTCATTTTTGTCATTTTTGTCATTTTTGTCATTTTTGTCATTTTTGTCATTTTTGTCATTTTTGTCATTTTTGTCATTTTTGTCATTTTTGTCATTTTTGTCATTTTTGTCATTTTTGTCATTTTTGTCATTTTTGTCATTTTTGTCATTTTTGTCATTTTTGTCATTTTTGTCATTTTTGTCATTGTTGTCATTGTTATCATTTTTGTCATTTTTGTCATTTTTGTCATTTTTGTCATTTTTGTCATTTTTGTCATTTTTGTCATTTTTATCATTTTTGTCATTTTTGTCATTTTTGTCATTTTTGTCATTTTTGTCATTTTTGTCATTTTTGTCATTTTTGTCATTTTTGTCATTTTTGTCATTTTTGTCATTTTTGTCATTTTTGTCATTTTTGTCATTTTTGTCATTTTTGTCATTTTGTCATTTTTTTCATTTTTGTCATTTTTGTCATTTTTGTCATTTTTGTCATTTTTGTCATTTTTGTCATTTTTGTCATTTTTGTCATTTTTGTCATTTTTGTCATTTTTGTCATTTTTGTCATTTTTGTCATTTTTGTCATTTTTGTCATTTTTGTCATTTTTGTCATTTTTGTCATTTTTGTCATTTTTGTCATTTTTGTCATTTTTGTCATTTTTGTCATTTTTGTCATTTTTGTCATTTTTGTCATTTTTGTCATTTTTGTCATTTTTGTCATTTTTGTCATTTTTGTCATTTTTGTCATTTTTGTCATTTTTGTCATTTTTGTCATTTTTGTCATTTTTGTCATTTTTGTCATTTTTGTCATTTTTGTCATTTTTGTCATTTTTGTCATTTTTGTCATTTTTGTCATTTTTGTCATTTTTGTCATTTTTGTCATTTTTGTCATTTTTTTCATTTTTGTCATTTGTTGGGCTATTTTATTTTTAATCCTGGCAAAATTCGGGATTTAGATTTCAAAATTGTCGACTTAATATCCGGGCAAAATTGTGACAAAAATGACATCAAATTGAGGAAAAAAACAAGACCTTATTTCATGAGCGAAGTATTACTGATGTACTTATTCAACAGGATTAAAAAATACTAAGCTTAAACAGAATCGAGCTAAGCGAAAGCCGCTATTTGGTTAGCCTTTCAAGTTTTTGTTGAGATTTCTCGAATTAGATTTCTTTTTTTCCTCGTTACACACTGGTTTGCTCTCTTCGGAATGGATACGATTACATTACAACTTTATCGGTAGCTACCTATCGGTTTTTGTTTGGTAACAATCCCATTCATACAAAATGCGGGGGCGTGAGAAGTTTATATGATTTCCCTCCGCTACTGCTGGGCTGCTTCAAAGCAAAACATCCGATCAAACAAACTTATTTCGTCTCGCGCCATCACTCCTTCTTTCCTCATCTTAAGTTTTCCAAAAAGTAGCTAGCAACAGTCAGTCAGCAGCTGTCTTCTCGGGGAAAAAGTTCAAGTATCGAAAGCTGATTGCCGATACACATTGAACTTTCAGCTTTGGCCCGGAAATCGAAAACCCAGATGTGGCGCTCAAATCTCACTCTGTATTTCGCCGTCTTTTGGCCGATGGCAAACAGCAACTTTGTCAATATTGGTGAAATATTGAACGTGGTTTTGAACTTTTCGGTTAATCTTTTGCGATCCCCTTGAGGGGGTGGGCCGTCTTTTGGGCTTGTGCAGGAAAATCCTCTTCGAGGATAAGAGCCAAAACTTTGCCGATGTTGTTTGGGCTAATCTTTATAGCCTGCCTTTGATTGATTCTCCTTCTCGCGTCATCGAGTGTGGGGTTTTCTTCTAATTTGTTAAATACTTCCCCAAATTAGTCTGGTTGCGGATTCGATAGGCGGGTTGAGTGTGGTTTGTTCTTAGGACTAATTGAGTTGTTTGTGAGCAATTGGTTTAGGAAATTCCTTCATACACGCATACATATATCAACTTCTCATACTTAACTTTCAAATTATAAGTCTTCAAAGACTTTAATTGAAAAAAATAATTCCACCGTCGATTAAAGTTCTCGGTTTTCCCGGACAATTTGTAATCCTTATGCGGCTCATTATCTGAAGCTGTCTGTCTAGGCTACACTTTCCTCCTCCATCCATTGTAGTCGTTTAGTGCTCACTAATGGAGCCGTTAATTAAAAATTCCAACCTCAGTAAGGAAACTTTAATTGAAGCTAACGAGCAAACGCTGCCTGGTGGCGTCATCTAGTGGCTGTTGGGGTCTTTTTCTTCTTTTCTCCTACTCGTAGTTTCCTGGACTTGAGACACATCGACAAATTGAACATGACTAGAGCCGTGGGGAAAATCCAGGAAGGAAATCCTCTTTACACCTCGACTGATTATAAGGAACACAATAAGGAAAAATATTGGAAAACAGTACATTTCTGTGTTCGAATACATTCATCAACAACCCTCCTGAATGTAATTGTGAAAGTTGATTTTTTTTTTTAATTATTTTGAAAATATTTCAAAAGGTTTTTGGTACTGTAAATGTTAAGTTCTGGAACTATTTGAATTGATTTTACAGCAATTTTTGTGCTTATGTTTCAATGACTGATTTTAAAGAATTTGGCGTCCTGAGTTCAAAACATTCGCCTGTCGCCTCTATTGCCTTTAATTTTAACGGCCTTTTGACGAAATGCCTGCATTACGACCTATATTTTACAAACTTAAAGTTTTTTTAAAATTCATACAAGCCGGTGTCTCTGATAGAAAGATATTATTTATCGAAAATGAGCCCCGCATCATTCGAAAGCTGGAACTTCCCCCTTTCATTTGAGCCTAAATTTGATATAATCCTGCGTCAGGTCTAGAACATTTTATTTTTTAAAGTTTTTTTTTACCTTTTTAACGGTTTATTCAAAGAAAAACTAATAATAATCACTAGTTTACAGCATTTTTGAACTAAGTAAACTGAAGGTTATTTCTAATGTGAAATCGGGCGATGAATCCGAAAATGAAATTCAAATAAATCTCAGTAGAACCGTTTTTGAGTTATGCTCCAAATATGAAATTTCAGAAAAATAAAAGAAGTTCTTGTACTTAGATTACAATATCTCGGACGGCATAACAGTAATTTGAAATCTCTCTTTTGCATATTGAAGGTGAATAAATTTTCTATTGATCAACTGAACACTGTTTTTGCGTATGATCAACAGTATTGTTGTATTAGTGAGTGACTTTATGATAGAAGAAATTATAAAAAACGCATAATTTAAGAGAAAATTTTGTGTCGGCGAATGTTTTAGACTCGTTGCTAACATTTAAAAAATCTGATTTTCTTCTGCCCCTGAATGTCAATTTAAAACAAAGATTTCAAGTGGTTAATTATCAAAACTGGTTGAAAATTGAAGAAGTTATGGCTACTTTACCATAACAGTATTTTTTGTAGTTTTTGATAATTAATCGAACCGCAGTACACTTATTATAGTATATGAAGAATGACACATGATGAATTTCACTCGCTCCAAATCAACATTATTTATTAGCTTACCAGGAGGTCATATGCCAAATTTCAGGAAGATCTGACCATAGAGAGGGGTTGTCTCAAACGTGAATAAAATTTTGAGGTATTTCGCCCGGGAGGAACGAAACACACTGGTTTTTCATCAATAACTTTTTTCATCACTAGCTGATTGTTTTTTATGGTAGATTTTCTTAAAGCCTAAGTTGAAACAAATATTTTACTCGAAGACTGTAACTCGATTATATTTGAAACAGAAAAGTTTTGCGGTCATAGATTGTGCCAATTTTCCTGACGACTTAATAATTAATTGTAGAAAAAATCAATATTTAACAAAAATATGATTAAGATTATCTGGAGTAAATAGCATTCAAATTTTGTTACTCATTTCATACTTTGAGCAATGTAACATCTTGAATATATGCAAAATCTAGGAAAATTAATATAGAAAAAACAATTTTAAGCATTTTCAGCCGCTGCAATAAATTCTGTTCATGACATGATCAGGAGGATCAAGGTTTTTTTTTCATGAAAGTAAGAAAAAGTAATTCCAGGGGAGAGCCAAAAATACAGAAATTCGCTGACAAATGTTTACAGTGCGATAAAAACCTGCGCTTTTTTATTTTATCAAGGAAGTTCGACAAAAAATACTTTCGTTAATTTCAACAAATGTGAATCTTCTTGAAAACAAAATTAAAAATTCTCAAAAAGTTTGATAGGGCCCAGTCAACCAACGAAAAGTGAATTAAGAAAATATAAAAAAAATAATTGCATTTAATATCAACCAATAAAAACTGTTGAAAACAAAACTGATATTCAGATTTTGTAATCTCCTTTTTCATTTGATCGGAAAAAAGTAAATGAAAGACAGGACATGATCATCTTGAACTTGAGCTGTAAAAATGTGTGTAAACTTAAATTCGACCACAGTTTTACATACTCAAATGCATTTAATGGTTCAATGGTTCAATTCAAAAATAATCAACAATTATAAAAGATTTTCATCCAAGATATTTTGTTTAGATAACCAGGTAAATTACTTAAAATTTGGGATAAAATGTAAGAAGAAAGTATTTTTTTCCTTAGTCCCAAGCATTTGTTTATGAAAGTCCTCACACGAACTTAACTAAATATATAAATAACCAAATCTTCAAGAAAAGCAAGTGACATTTTTTTTCATAATAATAAGTGCTCTTCACTTCCTAAAATACTGATCAAATTCATGTGAAAAATCGTTTGTTTATGAAATTGAACCATCCTGAAAATTTAAACACTCTACAGTTAAAAACAAAGCTGTCAAGATACTAATTCTGCTCTGGGTATAATCAGCGATGAGAAATTTGATCAGATTTTTAAAATGAAATAAAAATCACTCGATTTGCGACATTACAACTCTTTCCTCTCAATTTGTTTCACTTTGGTGTCTTCGACAAAGTTGTAGCCAGGGAATTTGGATTATGTTGAATAACTCTAAAGATAAGGAAAGTGTGTGAACAGTGATTAGTATGAATTTGCTTTTAAATCGGATAAAAAATCTTCAAAAACTCAAATGTTCTAGACTCTTCCATGGATTCTTTCATATTTGGGCTCAAATGAAAGCGGAAAGTCCCAACTTTCAAATGGTGCAAAAATCAGCAATGCTAAAAGTTAAAGTAAAAATAAAAGTTTTCTCCCAGAGACACCGTAACAAAGTTTTTATACCTTTTGATGTAATATTTTGACTTTTAAAGTTATACGTAAAAAACCCCCAAAACAAAAACTTGGGTGATTTGTGTTTTTTTCAGAAGAGCATCAAGAATAAAACAAATTGAAATTTTCATGAAGGTTTAACAATGATAAGGTATTGGAATAAGAGAGTGTTTCTACATGTCCCCGTGTTTGTAAAATGCCACTTTCCCAAAACACAGGTAGTAAAATAGAACTAATTTATGATTTTTATCATAAAAAAATTCAAATCTAAGCTCTGATCAACATGTTTAAAGAGAAATGAAGATCTCAAAAGGGATTTAATGAATTTTTTTTCTTGAGGAAGAACTGATTTCATAAAACGGCAACCCTAATTTATGTTTCATTAAAAAAGAGATTTATTTTTATAAAATGACATCTTTTTTGTATCACAGTTATCCGTTTCTAGTATTTTCAATAAAATTAATTTAAATATTGCAAGAGAAACTGAAATTTTGCACAAGACGCATTCAGCCCGCACGGTTTGAGGTTCGGCAATTTAGAGAACTTTTATAATAAAATCATTCTCTCGAAAACTGGCGGTGATTTCAACATAAAAATCACTCCAATTAGAGTAAGCTTGCCAGATTGCCCGGTTTTACCCGGGTTTGCCCGGATATTTGATGCAAAATTTCGAGAAAGTCCGGTTCGGCCCGGTTGCCCAGATATCGTGAAAAAAGTCCGGATATTGCCCGGATTTTTTCACAATTTCCACAATGAAACCAAAAAAAGTCAAAGTTTTTGAGTAAGTTTCAGCAAATTCGATTAACGGTATGGAAATTTTCAATGGTTGTTTCAAATAATTTCGCTGATTAACTTTTATAAACCTTTACATATTTAAGTGTTCCAAAAAGTTTCATGAAGTCTGCAATTGCAGTAATAAAATATTAATTTAATTTTTTTTGCATTTTTTCTTTGCTTTTACACTGCCGGCCAAAAGTTTGGTATCACCCACTTAAAAACATGCAAATTTTTATCGTTCATATATTAGCCGTCTTAGGACATATTGCAAATCTTCTGATCTCATTTGAAAGATAATGAGCAATAGCTATCTCGGAGGTATTTTGCCCAAATATAATGTTTTAGTTTTGAACTTAAAACTTAACCTAAAGTTATAACATTTTCAAAAAATCGCACTCAATATTCAAAACCGATCATCTCGGGATAGGGTGACCAAATCTCAAAATTTGAGTGGCATTAGAATTCCTGTTCTTTACTTCTCAAAACACAATCAAAAAATTTTGTGAAAAAAATCAAGAATGTATTTTTAATTAATAAAATAGATACTTGAGTTACCGTCCAAAAGTTTGGGATCACGTCTTTGTATGGTGAGTTTAGGATCATTATTATAAAAACATGCAATTTATTTTATTCATATCTTTCTCATCTAACATCGTATTGCAGATCTAAAGGGTTCATTTGGAAGCTAAGGAATTGTTGTTTTTTAATAAATTCATTCAAAAAATATATTTTGAAGTGATAACCATAAAAAAATTACCTGAAATTAATTGTTTTTTTTTTTAAAGTTCCCAGATTTTTTTATAGTTCTCACCTGAAAATATAATTTTTGAATGAATTTATTAAAAAACAACAATTCCTAAGCTTCCAAATGAACCCTTCAGATATGCAATACGATGTTAGATGTGAAAGATATGAATAAAATAAATTTGCATGTTTTTATAAGAATGATCCTAAACTCACCATACAAAGAGGTGATCCCAAACTTTTGGACGATAACACAAGTGTCTATTTTATTCATTAAAAATACATTCTTAAATTATTTCTCAAAATTTTTTAAATTGTGGTTTGAGAAGTAAAGAACAGGAATTCTAATGCCACTCAAATTTTGAGATTTGGTCCACCCTATCCCGAGATGATCGGCTTTGAATATTGAGTGCGATTTTTTGAAAATGTTATAACTTTAGGTTAAGTTTTAAGTTCAAAACTAAAACATTATATTTGGGCAAAATACCTCCGAGATAGCTATTGCTCATTATCTTTCAAATGAGATCATAAGACTTGCAATATGTCCTAAGACGGCTGATATATGAACGATCAAAATTTGCATGTTTTTTCGTGGGTGATCCCAAACTTTTGGCCGGCAGTGTATATATAATAACACCTGAATTTTTCCCAGTTTTGCCCGGTTTTTGGATTTGAAAAATTGAAATCCATGCCCGGATTTTGCCAGGTTTTTTTGAAAAAAATGCCTGGAATTGCTAGGCCCGGATAATGGAAAAAAATCTGACAACCTTAAATTAGAGTGTCCTTTCCGGGATTTCCCGAGAATGAAAAAAATCGGAAATTCCCGTAGCCATTGAAAAGTGCTAAATTGTTAAAAAAAAAATCACGATCTAAATTGAGAAATGGATTCGATTCAGCAAGGAAAATGAAATACTATCTTTATATATGGCTTAGACTTAAAATTTTTTTTGTCTTCTTAAAGTTGGTTAAATCACTGAATATGAAAAATGTTGTTTCGTTCGAAAATTTAGTGTAAAATTGAAAATCGACGAGATTTGATGTGATGTAGAATCTGAAGTCTAGCTAAACAAACTCTATCAATAGTTAAAAATCTTTCTTAATGATTTCAATTTTTTTTCAGCAAGTTTCAGTCAAGTTTGTCGGTTGAAGTACTAAGTTTTGAACTTCTACCTTAAAAAAATTAAAATAGCATATATCTACATACATAAGATTTCGTATGCAGAAGAGAGTTAAAATCTTCATTTTTAATTTTTCCCGGGATCTCAAGAATTCCCGGGAAAAGGACTGTCAGATTTTCCGATTCCCGGTGACGCTAAAATTTCCAAGACACTCTAACTCCAATGTATAGAAAACAGACAACTCATGTGTTTATAATTTCTATACTCATATTTCATAGAACATTTGATGAAACTGGTATAATGCTTAGTAGGCGGTTATAGCCTACTTCTCCCCTATGGCGTGTGCAAATTTCTAAATTGGTCGGTTTTGGGTAAAATCGATCTTTGATAAATGATAAAAACTAATGACTCTACATAAAAACTATAACCTGATTTTTAATCAATTTATTATTCCTGATTCAATCGAAGATTAAGATCTTCTCAAGATAATCTTGTTTCAGAGATACAATTCATTTAAAAAAAAAATATTCTACAAGTTTTTGATACTACTACAGATATGAATATAACTGTTTAAATTTATATTAAAGATCTCCATTCATTTAACAATACTGTTGGAGACTCCAAAACGATTTGACTTATGGTTTTCAAAATTTAAAAGATTCAATTAGATTTCAATTGTATTTTCAATATCGTCAAAATTTCCGTTTTTTGTGGATTAGGAAAAAATAACATAAAGTAAACTCTTAAAAACTATTTCCCAGAAGACAAATTTACTCGCTGTCTTTGAGGAAGTTTAAAATTTTTAACTCTCATCCGTCCCGGAAATTCTTGCCCGTAGGAGTTCCTGGAGTGTCAATTTGGCACTCCTGACTAAAACCTCTTTATTTCTCTTGTTTTTCAACTGATTTATAACTTTAGTAATTTAGTGATGTAACTCAAATATTTCGTCCAGACAATATTCAGCTATTACACTTCGGTTTTCCGTTATTCAAAGTATAACAAATCTGAAAAACCATACTTCGGACAAAAAGACTGTAGATTAGCTTCCGAATGCTCAAAAAAAAAAAATTCAATTAGTGTTCAAGAAAGCTGGAGATAGAAACTACAAGAATATATTTGAAAAAAAAAATTTAAGATCGTGATCACAAAAAAATGTACAAAGGTGGTGAAAAACCCGTTCTTTACAATCAATGAACCGTCAAAATTATTCAAGTCACAACAGGTAGAATTAAAAAAAAAGGATTGGAATGATGAGTGATTGGGCACATTTTCGCAACTCTGGATATTCAAAACACAAATCAAAGAGTTTTGGATTAATTTTCAAAAGTAGCTGATTTTTAAGTTTTTGTTAATTTGCAATTTATTGGATTTTCTAACACTTAAATTCTACTTTTCATTCTGCAATACATCTACTTTCAACGCTAAAATACTTTTGTGTTTTGAAAATCCAAAGATGCAAAAAAGTTCCAAATTACGTCCACTCTTCAGTCCTCTGTTCAAAATTTATTTGTTGTGATCTACAGTCTTTTTTCCAAAGAATGTTTTTTTTTGGATTTTTTTTCTTAGTTTTTAATAACGGAAAACTGAAGTTTTGTAGGAGAACTATGTTTGAAAAACATATTTGAGTTATATTACGTGGTTTCCAAAACTATAAATTCTGTAAAAATCGGTTAAGGAACAAAAGAGATAAAGCGGTTTTAAGCGAGGAGTGTTTGACACTCAAGGTGTGATTATGGATTTTTTCAAGGCCTTCAGGATGTGCCAAAAACAAAAGATGCCAGATTAAAGATTTTAAGAATTTATTGAGGATCCCCTAACATTTTTTTTTATTCATTTTATTGATGACGACCGGGAGGAGGACTTCCGGGATCCGAAGTCAAGATTGGTCAGCGCAGGGAGAAGAAGTCCGGTCAAATATAAAAGTATAGCACAAATGTAAGATAACCATCGTTTCAATTTTGTCAATTTTGTTCATCCATGAAATATATTATTTGAATCTTATATAAACGGAAAAAAAACTCATCAAACGATGAGCGATAAACGAGAGTCCAAGGGACCGCACATTTTTTCTCGATTAAAGAGTTTTCTCACTAATCCAGGTTCATTTTTACTGAGGTTCTTATCCAATCTTTTTCTTTATAGAGATTATCTGGAATCCATTCAAATTACCTTCGCTCTATATGTAGTAATTGCAGGTTCAAACAGAGAAAATTCAAAGTAATCCACAGGAGGTCTAGAACATTTTTTGAAGACTGTTAAACTAGGGTTACCATATCCCTCAATGGTAAAAGAGTACAATGGTAAAAAAAATCCAAAAAAGTATGGAAAACATGAAAAAACAGAGTTATTTAAAGCCCTTCAAATACTACCAATTTATTGGGAGTTATAGGTATGACTAAGCATTCCAGATTGCATGATTTTTTAAAGATAAAAAAAAACAGAAAAAGTCCCATCCGGCCCGGATGCCTAGGTAACAAGGAAAAATGCCCGATTCATCCTAAATCTAAGCGAAATCCAAACCAAAACTAACCAAAACTTTTTTTTTACATAATGTATGATTCTTGAGCTCGTTTAATCGAAATACACGAGCTAACATTTTTTTAAAATGTAAAATATGAATTGAACACCGCTGATGTGACTTAATAAAAATAATTTTTCATGTGATCATTTTTTACTTTTTCTCTTTTTTTGTCCTCTTTGACAACTGTTTGTGGGTTTATTGCATACTTAAAGGCGCTTATTGCGCTCCCTGTAACTAACGATTCAATGATGCCTTCATAAATACGGGATATGTATTTAGGTAAGCTAAGGTATTGAAAGTTTTTGTAAGTTGTGTTTCTATCGTATTTCTTGCATAAGATGTATTAAACACACTTCATATAGATACTGAAACAAACAAGTTCACTTTTCTGATTAAATGGCTCTCATAAAAAGAGTACATTCCATAAAATTTCTCACAAAGAAGAGTACGCCCATTTCTCGATCGAAAAAGAGTACATGTACTCTTAAAAGAGTACGTATGATAACCCTATGTTAAACTGTTTAAATGGTAAATTTGAAGGTAATCCAGTTATATTGATTCCTCTTTTTTAATAAAACGATTTTATACGAAAAACTTCCAGGCTACAACTCTGTCGAAAATTTCAAAGTTATACAACATAAACAAGAATTCAGAGACAGATAATTCCCAATTTTTAAGGTCAGAAGTTTAGGTACTAACAAACGTTACATGTCGACAAATAAAATAACCTATACAATTTCCAATATTTAATATTGAATCATCGTTGTTCATAAGATTTAATGAAATATATCGCAAATCATGCAATTTGAGTACATCATACTACTTTAACGTTTTTAGAAATCTGATCCTTGTTTGTTGGAAATTTAAATAAATTAATTCTGTAATACCAGTTTTAAGATAAAACGGGTTATGAATTTAAAACATACTATCAAAATTCTAATAATAATTTAAACTTCAAGTGATTCTTAAGTCTTAACTGAACTCTAAGCATGATCATGATTGTTTTGCTACATGATAATGTTTTTGTTTTCGAAACTTTTTTTAAAAACATTATAATTTCAAAAACTTCAAGAATTGAATTAATACTATCAGTTTTAAATTCCTCTCTATTTATTTCATATCACGGGCACCATTTTTTCAAAAGGTGTCCCTTTTCATTATATTTTCCAAGAACGAGAAACACAAGTAAGCTCCACCGACACCGGAGAAGAACGTTTGCCCCAGCTCAAGTCAGTCTTATTTACTTCACGCCTCGAGTTTGAAGTGCGATAATATTTCTTGACCATCTCAACATTGGCATGAAGAAATATTCTGCAAGCAAGAAAAATCGCTCAAACACTTTCTTACTATAACGCCCCCATTCGAGAAATAACAAATTTGTTTCCGTGGGAGAAAGGGTCGATTTCCCGCTTTTCCAAAGAATATAACTATCTTTCCGGATGGATACTTAACGTTTATTATCCGAGAATATAAAATCGATCCCCCGGCAGCCATTAATCGTAACAAGAGGATTGCTTCTTGCATAAATTTCGACTCGGGATAACTGAATGGAAATTGAAATTGGATTCATCTCCCCGACTCGCCTCGGGAAGATTAATTCCGTGATCTTTCAATGAATGGGAAACGAAATTCAAATTGGTTAAATGATTTAACATAGTTGAGCCACTTCAGTTGTAAAACGTTTAAAAGGTTGAATATTGGAAAAGTATTAGATAAAAGAAAATTGACCATAGCTTTAGCTTAGCTTTAGCTTATCTTTATCTTAGCTTTAGCTTAGCTTTAGCTTAGCTTTAGCTTAGCTTTAGCTTAGCTTTAGCTTAGCTTTAGCTTAGCTTTAGCTTAGCTTTCGCTTAGCTTTAGCTTAGCTTTAGCTTAGCTTTAGCTTAGCTTTAGCTTAGCTTTAGCTTAGCTTTAGCTTAGCTTTAGCTTAGCTTTAGCTTAGCTTTAGCTTAGCTTTAGCTTAGCTTTAGCTTAGCTTTAGCTTAGCTTTAGCTTAGCTTTAGCTTAGCTTTAGCTTAGCTTTAGCTTAGCTTTAGCTTAGCTTTAGCTTAGCTTTAGCTTAGCTTTAGCTTAGCTTTAGCTTAGCTTTAGCTTAGCTTTAGCTTAGCTTTAGCTTAGCTTTAGCTTAGCTTTAGCTTAGCTTTAGCTTAGCTTTAGCTTAGCTTTAGCTTAGCTTTAGCTTAGCTTTAGCTTAGCTTTAGCTTAGCTTTAGCTTAGCTTTAGCTTAGCTTTAGCTTAGCTTTAGCTTAGCTTTAGCTTAGCTTTAGCTTAGCTTTAGCTTAGCTTTAGCTTAGCTTTAGCTTAGCTTTAGCTTAGCTTTAGCTTAGCTTTAGCTTAGCTTTAGCTTAGCTTTAGCTTAGCTTTAGCTTAGCTTTAGCTTAGCTTTAGCTTAGCTTTAGCTTAGCTTTAGCTTAGCTTTAGCTTAGCTTTAGCTTAGCTTTAGCTTAGCTTTAGCTTAGCTTTAGCTTAGCTTTAGCTTAGCTTTAGCTTAGCTTTAGCTTAGCTTTAGCTTAGCTTTAGCTTAGCTTTAGCTTAGCTTTAGCTTAGCTTTAGCTTAGCTTTAGCTTAGCTTTAGCTTAGCTTTAGCTTAGCTTTAGCTTAGCTTTAGCTTAGCTTTAGCTTAGCTTTAGCTTAGCTTTAGCTTAGCTTTAGCTTAGCTTTAGCTTAGCTTTAGCTTAGCTTTAGCTTAGCTTTAGCTTAGCTTTAGCTTAGCTTTAGCTTAGCTTTAGCTTAGCTTTAGCTTAGCTTTAGCTTAGCTTTAGCTTAGCTTTAGCTTAGCTTTAGCTTAGCTTTAGCTTAGCTTTAGCTTAGCTTTAGCTTAGCTTTAGCTTAGCTTTAGCTTAGCTTTAGCTTAGCTTTAGCTTAGCTTTAGCTTAGCTTTAGCTTAGCTTTAGCTTAGCTTTAGCTTAGCTTTAGCTTAGCTTTAGCTTAGCTTTAGCTTAGCTTTAGCTTAGCTTTAGCTTAGCTTTAGCTTAGCTTTAGCTTAGCTTTAGCTTAGCTTTAGCTTAGCTTTAGCTTAGCTTTAGCTTAGCTTTAGCTTAGCTTTAGCTTAGCTTTAGCTTAGCTTTAGCTTAGCTTTAGCTTAGCTTTAGCTTAGCTTTAGCTTAGCTTTAGCTTAGCTTTAGCTTAGCTTTAGCTTAGCTTTAGCTTAGCTTTAGCTTAGCTTTAGCTTAGCTTTAGCTTAGCTTTAGCTTAGCTTTAGCTTAGCTTTAGCTTAGCTTTAGCTTAGCTTTAGCTTAGCTTTAGCTTAGCTTTAGCTTAGCTTTAGCTTAGCTTTAGCTTAGCTTTAGCTTAGCTTTAGCTTAGCTTTAGCTTAGCTTTAGCTTAGCTTTAGCTTAGCTTTAGCTTAGCTTTAGCTTAGCTTTAGCTTAGCTTTAGCTTAGCTTTAGCTTAGCTTTAGCTTAGCTTTAGCTTAGCTTTAGCTTAGCTTTAGCTTAGCTTTAGCTTAGCTTTAGCTTAGCTTTAGCTTAGCTTTAGCTTAGCTTTAGCTTAGCTTTAGCTTAGCTTTAGCTTAGCTTTAGCTTAGCTTTAGCTTAGCTTTAGCTTAGCTTTAGCTTAGCTTTAGCTTAGCTTTAGCTTAGCTTTAGCTTAGCTTTAGCTTAGCTTTAGCTTAGCTTTAGCTTAGCTTTAGCTTAGCTTTAGCTTAGCTTTAGCTTAGCTTTAGCTTAGCTTTAGCTTAGCTTTAGCTTAGCTTTAGCTTAGCTTTAGCTTAGCTTTAGCTTAGCTTTAGCTTAGCTTTAGCTTAGCTTTAGCTTAGCTTTAGCTTAGCTTTAGCTTAGCTTTAGCTTAGCTTTAGCTTAGCTTTAGCTTAGCTTTAGCTTAGCTTTAGCTTAGCTTTAGCTTAGCTTTAGCTTAGCTTTAGCTTAGCTTTAGCTTAGCTTTAGCTTAGCTTTAGCTTAGCTTTAGCTTAGCTTTAGCTTAGCTTTAGCTTAGCTTTAGCTTAGCTTTAGCTTAGCTTTAGCTTAGCTTTAGCTTAGCTTTAGCTTAGCTTTAGCTTAGCTTTAGCTTAGCTTTAGCTTAGCTTTAGCTTAGCTTTAGCTTAGCTTTAGCTTAGCTTTAGCTTAGCTTTAGCTTAGCTTTAGCTTAGCTTTAGCTTAGCTTTAGCTTAGCTTTAGCTTAGCTTTAGCTTAGCTTTAGCTTAGCTTTAGCTTAGCTTTAGCTTAGCTTTAGCTTAGCTTTAGCTTAGCTTTAGCTTAGCTTTAGCTTAGCTTTAGCTTAGCTTTAGCTTAGCTTTAGCTTAGCTTTAGCTTAGCTTTAGCTTAGCTTTAGCTTAGCTTTAGCTTAGCTTTAGCTTAGCTTTAGCTTAGCTTTAGCTTAGCTTTAGCTTAGCTTTAGCTTAGCTTTAGCTTAGCTTTAGCTTAGCTTTAGCTTAGCTTTAGCTTAGCTTTAGCTTAGCTTTAGCTTAGCTTTAGCTTAGCTTTAGCTTAGCTTTAGCTTAGCTTTAGCTTAGCTTTAGCTTAGCTTTCGCTTAGCTTTCGCTTAGCTTTAGCTTAGCTTTAGCTTAGCTTTAGCTTAGCTTTAGCTTAGCTTTACCTTAGCTTTAGCTTAGCTTTAGCTTAGCTTTAGCTTAGCTTTAGCTTAGCTTTAGCTTAGCTTTAGCTTAGCTTTAGCTTAGCTTTAGCTTAGCTTTAGCTTAGCTTTAGCTTAGCTTTAGCTTAGCTTTAGCTTAGCTTTAGCTTAGCTTTAGCTTAGCTTTAGCTTAGCTTTAGCTTAGCTTTAGCTTAGCTTTAGCTTAGCTTTAGCTTAGCTTTAGCTTAGCTTTAGCTTAGCTTTAGCTTAGCTTTAGCTTAGCTTTAGCTTAGCTTTAGCTTAGCTTTAGCTTAGCTTTAGCTTAGCTTTAGCTTAGCTTTAGCTTAGCTTTAGCTTAGCTTTAGCTTAGCTTTACCTTAGCTTTAGCTTAGCTTTAGCTTAGCTTTAGCTTAGCTTTAGCTTAGCTTTAGCTTAGCTTTAGCTTAGCTTTAGCTTAGCTTTAGCTTAGCTTTAGCTTAGCTTTACCTTAGCTTTAGCTTAGCTTTAGCTTAGCTTTAGCTTAGCTTTAGCTTAGCTTTAGCTTAGCTTTAGCTTAGCTTTAGCTTAGCTTTAGCTTAGCTTTAGCTTAGCTTTAGCTTAGCTTTAGCTTAGCTTTAGCTTAGCTTTAGCTTAGCTTTAGCTTAGCTTTAGCTTAGCTTTAGCTTAGCTTTAGCTTAGCTTTAGCTTAGCTTTAGCTTAGCTTTAGCTTAGCTTTAGCTTAGCTTTAGCTTAGCTTTAGCTTAGCTTTAGCTTAGCTTTAGCTTTGCACGTAAATCTTTCTGAGAACGGCCTTTTTTTTAAAAAAAACGACTTAGCATCATTTGGCATCAAAATAAAAATTTCGATTTTTCAGATTTCTTTTGGTCCTTCCTTTGGTAATTTTTTATGGTCTAAAACTGAAATTTTGAGCGCTTTGAGAAACCCCAAAATCATGCTCGATTTAGCTGGCCTGTACAAAAAAAAGGTCAGTTTTTTGGGCCAATCTGCAAAATTGTTTATGGCTAGTTTTCAAAATGCGATCATGAATTTTTTCCCCTAAATTCATTGCCACCCGAGTGTTAACTTGTTGAATCTAAGAGATAAATGTAGAATCTTTTGACACAAAAGTAACACAACCTAGTCCATTTGGACTCAGTAGAAGGATGCAACAGATTCACACGAACAAGGAAAATAGAAATTTTCATTTATTGCAATCAATTTGCATGTACGGAATCTAATCTAGCTCTTGATATGTGAGCCGGTTTGATCCCAGTCCAAGGGATATCGTATGTTTGGCTCAAATGGACTTGTAATGAAGAGAATGGAAATTTTCAAATACATTTCTTTTCATCCTCCCAGTTCCATGGAAGATTGATTCAATGTTACAACAGAATGCTATGAGCTATGTTCGGGCTCATGGGTGAGAAAATGGAAAATTGAAATCTTCCTTTGTATGGAACAGTTCCATTTTGCATTCGATGGAACTAGATGCATATTAGCACGATTGATTAGTTTGTTCAACTGAATCTGATTCCAATTTATTTACTGTCCCCTGATGGATTTGTGTCTCTGGATGGGGTCAGAGATGGATCATATTATGAGCCAAACATGGAGATTATTCGAGAACTGCGCCTTAAAAGGGCACTGCCATTCGTCTGAGCTGAATGGCTAGAATGTGACGCTGGTAATTTTAATCTTCTCGGAAATTCTACAGAAATAGTCATGAAAAAAATCTCCCGGTTCAAATATGTTGCAAAGCCTTTTTGAAATTCAACAGTTTTAGTTATTTTTTTCCTATTATATCAAAATAAGGTAAAATAATCTTTCAAGCCTTTTAAAGCAGCAGTAAATATTATTGATTTTCTCTAATGAATAGAATAAACCATGACGGTTGCTCTCAAGAAAAGCACAACAAAATTTAGCTCCCAAAGCAGAATTTATTCCAAACAACCGATGTCTGCTGCTGCTCCATAAAGTAGGCAAACATCATGGGGGGCACAAGATAGAGACAATTCTATACTTTCTACAAGCTCCAACAACATCAAAGATTCATCCGAATTGCTCTGTTAGCACCTAATCTTTCGACTTTCGCTTGGCTGGATCCTGATTACTGCTCTCAAAGTGCCGTTTTCTCCGGAATCGATGGGGCCATTCCACTTGCCGGCCGTTTCCGGAAACTAACGAGAAGGTGGGCAACGCGCCGGGGTTAAAGAAAACGGTGATCGAAAGCGACATTCCAGAAGCAGATGGTAATAAAGTAATGGTCTTCATTGGGGAAAGGGGAGGCCATTTGCAGAGAGCGCTTCCAGGAAGCACGACGTGATTGGAGTTTATCTGTGGGAAAGTGAAAGTTTTCCAGGAGTAACTTTAACTCGAAGTGGATTGCTTGATAAAAATTGCAAGACCTAAAAAAAACGTTTTTAATATATAGACAACAGATTATGTTTTAAATTTTTTCACAGAGAATTGAAATTTGTTGATTCATAAAATTTTAGAACAAGATAAAACTAAAAATAATTCAGGATTTTTTTCATGGTGTCATTTTTCGATTGAAGAATCAGATCACGTTCCCCAGGAAATATTCACTCGAGCAAGCAAAACTCCATTACTGTCCATTAGTGTTATTTCAATCGATTCACACCGTTAACTCTTGAGAAGCACGGAAAGTTGTCCAGGTTAATTTGCTCAACCCAACGGGTAATTGTATGGACATGGATAAAATATGTTAAAATTAAAATTTATGTGAAATTCTCTGCTGAATTATTTTGCTCGGTCAGAAAATTCAGTAAGTGTTTTAATAAAAACAGTCCAAAACTAAAATATCTTTGAAATTGAATTTGTATTGACATTCAATTTTAAGACTGAAATTTTAACTTCAGTGTCTAGATTAAAATTCATGATCTTTATTCGACTATTGATTCTGGTTTCCAAATTAAAAAAAAATAGCTCAAATAAACTAGATCAAGGATTTACTAATGTGAAAGATTTTGAATAACGACGAGATTAATAATATGATTTATGATAAAAAATCGGTTTAAAATTTGAAAAAATGAAAAAAAACAAACAAAAGAGAAAACTTTAAAAATATAAAACATTAATAAAAAATATTCAATTCAATGCTAGATTCCAAAAATTGAAGATCGATAGGAATTTTGAAAATATCAATGAGTATCATTATCCATACCCCAGATATAGCCTTCTCTCAAAAGCTAATGCTTATTTTACATAACAACACCTTCTAATTTTGACAAAAAATAAGTAAAAATTTCACCAAATGAGAAAATTTGACAAAAATTGCAAAATTTATTTAAAATATTGTCAAATATAAATAAACTTGACAACATAAACAAAACTGACAAGCTGAAAAAATGAGGGAAAATGACAAAAATGACAAAAATGACAAAAATGACAAAAATGACAAAAATGACAAAAATGACAAAAATGACAAAAATGACAAAAATGACAAAAATGACAAAAATGACAAAAATGACAAAAATGACAAAAATGACAAAAATGACAAAAATGACAAAAATGACAAAAATGACAAAAATGACAAAAATGACAAAAATGACAAAATTGACAAAAATGACAAAAATGACAAAAATGACAAAAATGACAAAAATGACAAAAATAACAAAAATGACAAAAATGACAAAAATTACAAAAATGACAAAAATGACAAAAATGACAAAAATGACAAAAATGACAAAAATGACAAAAATGACAAAAATGACAAAAATGACAAAAATGACAAAAATGACAAAAATGACAAAAATGACAAAAATGACAAAAATGACAAAAATGACAAAAATGACAAAAATGACAAAAATGACAAAAATGACAAAAATGACAAAAATGACAAAAATGACAAAAATGACAAAAATGACAAAAATGACAAAAATGACAAAAATGACAAAAATGACAAAAATGACAGAAATAACAGAAATAACAAAAATGACAAAAATGACAAAAATGACAAAAATGACAAAAATGACAAAAATGACAAAAATGACAAAAATGACAAAAATGACAAAAATGACAAAAATGACAAAAATGACAAAAATGACAAAAATGACAAAAATGACAAAAATGACAAAAATGACAATAATGACAAAAATGACAAAAATGACAAAAATGACAAAAATGACAAAAATGACAAAAATGACAAAAATGACAAAAATGACAAAAATGACAAAAATGACAAAAATGACAAAAATGACAAAAATGACAAAAATGACAAAAATGACAAAAATGACAAAAATGACAAAAATGACAAAAATGACAAAAATGACAAAAATGACAAAAATGACAAAAATGACAAAAATGACAAAAATGACAAAAATGACAAAAATGACAAAAATGACAAAAATGACAAAAATGACAAAAATGACAAAAATGACAAAAATGACAAAAATGACAAAAATGACAAAAATGACAAAAATGACAAAAATGACAAAAATGACAAAAATGACAAAAATTACAAAAATTACAAAAATGACAAAAATGACAAAAATGACAAAAATGACAAAAATGACAAAAATGACAAAAATTACAAAAATTACAAAAATTACAAAAATGACAAAAATTACAAAAATGACAAAAATGACAAAAATGACAAAAATTACAAAAATTACAAAAATTACAAAAATAACAAAAATTACAAAAATTACAAAAATGACAAAAATTAAAAATTACAAAAATTACAAAAATTACAAAAATTACAAAAATTACAAAAATTACAAAAATTACAAAAATTACAAAAATTACAAAAATTACAAAAATTACAAAAATAACAAAAATTATAAAAATTACAAAAATTACAAAAATGACCAAAGTGACAAAAATTACATAAATGACAAAAATGACAAAAATGACAAAAATGACATAAATGACAAAAATGACAAAAATGACAAAAATGACAAAAATGACAAAAATGACAAATTTTGTCAATTTTGTCAATTTTGTCAATTTTGTCAATTTTGGCAATTTTGGCAATTTTGTCAATTTTGTCAATTTGGTCAATTTTGTCAATTTTGTCAATTTTGTCAATTTTGTCAATTTTGTCAATTTTGTCAATTTTGTCAATTTTGTCAATTTTGTCAATTTTGTCAATTTTGTCAATTTTGTCAATTTTGTCAATTTTGTCAATTTTGTCAATTTTGTCAATTTTGTCAATTTTGTCAATTTTGTCAATTTTGTCAATTTTGTCAATTTTGTCAATTTTGTCAATTTTGTCAATTTTGTCAATTTTGTCAATTTTGTCAATTTTGTCAATTTTGTCAATTTTGTCAATTTTGTCAATTTTGTCAATTTTGTCAATTTTGTCAATTTTGTCAATTTTGTCAATTTTGTCAATTTTGTCAATTTTGTCAATTTTGTCAATTTTGTCAATTTTGTCAATTTTGTCAATTTTGTCAATTTTGTCAATTTTGTCAATGTTGTCAATTTTGTCAATTTTGTCAATTTTGTGAATTTTGTGAATTTTGTGAATTTTGTGAATTTTGTGAATTTTGTGAATTTTGTGAATTTTGTCAATTTTGTCAATTTTGTCAATTTTGTCAATTTTGTCAATTTTGTCAATTTTGTCAATTTTGTCAATTTTGTCAATTTTGTCAATTTTGTCAATTTTGTCAATTTTGTCAATTTTGTCAATTTTGTCAATTTTGTCAATTTTGTCAATTTTGTCAATTTTGTCAATTTTGTCAATTTTGTCAATTTTGTCAATTTTGTCAATTTTGTCAATTTTGTCAATTTTGTCAATTTTGTCAATTTTGTCAATTTTGTCAATTTTGTCAATTTTGTCAATTTTGTCAATTTTGTCAATTTTGTCAATTTTGTCAATTTTGTCAATTTTGTCAATTTTGTCAATTTTGTCAATTTTGTCAATTTTGTCAATTTTGTCAATTTTGTCAATTTTGTCAATTTTGTCAATTTTGTCAATTTTGTCAATTTTGTCAATTTTGTCAATTTTGTCAATTTTGTCAATTTCGTTTATTTGGTTAATTTTGTCAATTTTGTCAATTAAGATAATTTGGTCAATTTTGTCAATTTTGTAAATTTTATGAGTTTTGTCAATTTTGGCCAATTTTTTCAAATCTGTCAATATTTTCATTTTTGGTTATTGTTTCTGTAGTGTAATTTTTTGCATTTCGTTTTTTTTTTCGTTAGTTTCGCGAAAAAAATTTGTTAATTGTAAATCTCTTTTGCTATTTTTTTTTAAATTCGTAAATTTGGTCAATTAGGTAATTTTCGAAAATATTAAATTGCATTTTGTCAATTCTTCCCCCTTTTATTATTTCTTATTTTTGTCAACTTTTTCAATTTTATCAATTCTGTCAATGTCGTTATATTTTTAACTTTTGTCAGTTTTGGCTTTTTTTATCTTATTTGTCAATATAGTCGATTTTTCGAATATTTTTCAGTTTTACTAATTTTGTCAATTTCCGTTGTTTTATTGAAAATTTTCTCAAATCTTTAAATTTTACTAAGAAATCATGCGATTCCCAAAAGTGATGATACTGAAATTGAAATATAAAACTGACAAAACTGTCAATAACAAAAATATTGACAAAAACTAAAAAATTTAAAATTTATCTTAATTGACAAATCGGCAAAACTGAAATTATTGACAAAATTTTCAAAATTGTCATTATTATCAAGTAAGTAGGTGTTCAATTACACCCAGATCCCTTTTCCTAACAACATGCTTTGATAAAACTTTGCATGTAAAAAGTTGTAGGTACTTGATTATTTCATACCGAGTCAAGTGATAGTTGAGAATTCTTCTGTTTCGATTGCCCTATTTCGTTTCTGATAAGCTGCAATTTCATCCCTTTCAGATTTATTCATGGATCAAATTCGAATACGAGAACAGCTGAGATTAACAGAATCCCATAAAAAGCAGATGGAAATTCTACAGAAGTGCGCTACCCAATCGGTGTGTTCTTCCGAAGCGTTTTCATTATCAAGAGGAAAGAAATTCGTTCAAGCAATTTTAAGTAAAAATTCTTTGAGTTATTTTAACTGGATGATTTTTAACGGATTTTCAACTTTTAATTCAGTGAATTGAAATTCCCTAACTAAAATTAAAAATAAGTTTCCGCTTAAGCCCTCAGCTTGTTGTTTTTTTTCAACAAAGTACCTTCCAGTTAAACTGGAAGCTACTATTTTTACACATGCGAGCAAAGCTTTCATTCAAAACGATCCGGTACAATACACGATATGCGTTTATGGGATTGAAAATATTCTGAATAGCAATTTTCCCCTGTAACAAGTTGCTGAGGGAATGGAACGATTCTACCAGGAACTAAACAGATAGACTACACAATGGCCGACATGTTATCTCTTGCATATGTTTACGAATGTTGAAAACTCTTCTCCTCGCCATCATCTTCGTCCCTCCTTCCGGTTCCTGGAAAGATGGCTCTCGTATCTGCAGCTGTCAGTTACTCAGTCAGTCAGTCAGTCGGTCGGTCGGTCTGATTCAAACTCAACTCAAACCAGAAACAGTAGACGAACGGAAGATTCCACCCACCGTCAGGGAAAAGGAAATAGAGAAAATCTGCTGATGCATTCTTTGCATTTTCATTGGAATTTCTCGGCAGCTCTTCTCTGGCGAGGAGCAGCAATTCGAGACCCATTCAGATCTGCGTAAGGAATGGGTAAATAATGCTCTTGCTTTAAGATTTGGACAACAAGACGATGCGATGTTCCGGTTTGAATACGAGTAGAGATCTCTTCATCTTCCGGTGACGGTATAAAATGTATGCCGACATAGATACCGGAAGCTGATGAATGTTTGAACAAATCTCGGTGAATCGTAAACGTTGTCAAAATAATCAATCAGGGTACATGGTTCATGAACAATTATTTGCGAAGGATTTTAATACAAACTTCAATTATTGTAAGATCGTGGTAAGGGACGATTCTTATACCTAAAAATTTCTAATTCAAAAGGCAAATGTTTTCATCAAATCTCAAATCAAAATAAAAAAAAAAACAAATATTTTGTACAATTCTGACAGCATGAAATTCCGATTAACTGTACTGGCGAATGCGATGATTCATTTTTTTGGTTTTCAACATAGCTTTTTGGAAAATTTCATCACTCATTATTTTAAAATAATGATTGTTATTCCATGTTACAATACTCCAAAAACTAAGAAGGCAAGGCCGTGCGAACGGGAGAGGCTTAAGGGGATTAACACCCCCACCCCCTCTGGTGATTTTTCCAAATCAAATTTTCAGTTCATGAAATGAAACTACCTCAGTTAGTAGTGAGAACTTACTGGGACCAGAAAAGTGTTTTAAAATATGTGTAACAAATTTATCAGAAAATTTTCTAACCTCCGGTCGAGTTTTTAACCAGATTACTATAAGACGTACAGTCTGGACTCAGAGCTTTTTATTTTAATATGAAATATGATTTAATCAAACCGTAACCTATCGTTTACAGTAAATTTTGAATTGTAAGTCCATTATATGCATCGTTCCGGGTTACGATTTAGCTTGTTTGTGAAATAAAGTTTGCTGCTGTACTAGTGAAAAATAAACAAAAGTGCAATAAATCTTGTATTTCAAAATTCTTACCATGCCATTAAAAGGTTTTCTTCTAAAGAAGTGTACACTAGCTCAGAATAACAAACAATCCGTTTTAACTTTTCAATTTATTCCATCTTAAGGTACCAACAACGTTTTATCCATGTGTTAGATATTTAATACTAGAAACAGACTATCGAATAAGCAAAAAGAAGTAGAAACCTCAAAATCCACTTTTATTAATTGAAGAAATGGAAAATAAAATACGTATGTCATAATACATATTCTGCACATTCAAAACCTTCTTCAAAAAAATTATTTCAATCTCAATCTTTTTATTTATGTTGTTTGTTCTGCTAAATTTTCAGTTCCACGTTTTAAAGGGTTAAAATAAAATACAAACTAAATTTTATAAACATGTTTTATAAACTGAATAATTCAGAAAAATTCTTTCTAAAATGGTAAAATAGTTATCTTTTTTATTCATATAACTGATTTTCAAATAAATAAGTAAAATTTTAGAATCTACTTTGCACTTCCAAATTTTTGAGATTCAAAGACAAAATGACATTTTTATGTTCTGTATATTCAGACTTAGTCTTCAAAAAAAATCTAAATTTCAGCAGAATTATGATGAACCTTCGCTTCAAAATATGACTAAGTTTTAATTATTTTAATTTTTTTATAAATCTTATTAGGCCGTAACAAATATCAAATTCTTCTTCCCCCTCCATCCCCTTCGAAATTTCCGAAAAACTAGAAAGGGAATATGAATAAAGTTTGAAAAAATTTATGAAAAATTCCATAAATTATTAGAATATTTGAACAATTCATATAGTAAAAAATAAACTGTGGAAGATGGGATTGTTTTTACCTTTCATATTCCCGATTTTATCAAATTTGATCGAAAATAATTCGATTTATCGATTTTGGTCAATTGAGATTGTATGCAATTTTATTGCATGCAAGGTTACGTTCAATTTATTCCCCCCTCGTTACGTTTCAACACCAAGTGACAAAAGAAGGATTTGAAATATGTTCCGGCTTTTATTCGATTCGATCATGATTCTGAAATTTACCTATGAAAAGTGAGAAAAATGATAACTTTTAAGCTTAGTTTTGATGAGTAATGTATTTTTAATTTGTGTATTCTTGTGAATGTATAATGTTTACACATTAATATTTAATACCAAATTTGGAATTATTTTTTTCTCACCAGTTTTTTGAATGAGCAATTGAATTTCCATTCAAATATTTTAAGATGTAGGTTGGTCTCGATATAAGTTTTAATGATGATTTGAACGAATATGATTTTTTTCGAATACTAAATTTGATTATCATAAGTTCCGAAAATAAATTTTATTTGCATTTTATTTCAATATCAGAAAGAGTTTGAGAAAACAATTTTCAACTCTTATTTCGATCATTGAACACTCTGAGAGTTAAAAAATCTTCTTTCTTCCAATTTGAAATCGATTTCACAAGGCAATAAAATTCACATTATTCCTATGTGCAATTTAAGAGCAAATTTTGAAAAATTCCGCGGCGTTGATCCCAAATAAAAATGAATTTTTTTCCTATTAGCTCATGTTTCGAGATAACCTTTGCCAATACGGAAAAATCATTAAATAAATTTAGGAACATCACAAAGATTTTGGAAATAAATGCTCTAATTCAATGATCAAGATTCCCGACTACCGCGAGTTATTTTGACTATTCTTAATAATACGAGAAATTTAAGGGTTTCAAACTTTTTAACCGAAAGGAATCTTTGAAGTTTCTCGAAGCATAAATCATATCATTTTGTGTCTTCAACAAAGTTGTAAAATGAGTTATCAAATACTCAAAAAGATTTTCTTGTATGATGTCTGAATTAGTTGTTATCTTATCTATTACAGTTTCTAAAAATTGTAGAATATAATTTTCTCAAAGCATTATATTTCGAAAACTAAAATATCTAGAAGAGATCTGAATTCTTGATTGGCTGAAGAGAAGAAAAAAGATTAAAATCTGTATTTATTTTCCATGCAGGTTTTATAGTTGATCAGTTATCAGAGATCAATTTTTCTAAAAAATGATCAATTCTAAATTAGATATTTGAACCAAACCTAGGGTATTTTTTGTGATTGAGAACATTTTGATTAATTTGATTATATCTAATGAAACTTGTGTGATTTATATACATTTTTTGTGCACTGAATACACTTAATGCAGCAATAGTTTCATTCTGGTCTATACAAAATTTTAGTTTGTTTGTTTTTATATTTATTTCTAACCTTTTTTTTTTGAAAATATTTTTCCATGTTATCATTTTAAGCTTTTTTTTTTAATTTAAATAACAATTTTATGTGGCAAGACGTTTTAGGAAATTAATTTCCTTTTTCATTGAGCGATCATGGTAGTTGTTATTATTGCTTACTGAATTTGAAATTCGAAATGAAAATTCGAAAAAATGATGAAAAAGGATCTTATATTAATCACTTTATAAATGTTTTTTATAGGAGGTTCCATCTACAAGATATGAGTGAGGGATCAAATCTCCTCACTCTCCTCTCTCTTAAATTTACTATATACATTTTAGGTCCCAGAGATACATAAAAATTCTAAGATATTCTAAGGTTATCAGAATTTTTTTTCTGCCGCATTTTCATATTTGTACAAATGCGGAAACATGACAAAAAGGGAAAATAAAAAAAAATACAATCTATAAAAATTTCTATAATTAAACCCGAGAAAATTTAGTAATGAATTATAACTTCAGAAAATGAAGAGTTTAAAATATCGAACAAACTTTCTACATCAAGATCAAAAGAAAATGGAAATCAATTATAAAAAATCACATTTACAATGATGGTTGTTCAGGTCACAAGTATGAATTTCTTGGAAATTACAATGCTAAAAAATATAAAATATTGAGATGAATTAAAAAGCACAATAAGTTTTAAATCAGACTCAGATTAAAAGTGCATCCCAATCTGATTTAATATAAAAACATTCAAAAATTGACAAATACGAGCGAAATGAAGAATGAAAAATTTTTTTCTATCATTTGGATTATGGTTGCCAGATTTACCAGTTTTATCCCAGTTTGCCTAGAATCCTAGAATTTAGTGAAAATTTGGGAAAAGTCCAGTCCTGCCCGGTTGCCTGGATTTCATTGAGATCTCATTCTTATTCTTAAATCAAACTTAAAAGTTCGTTGCCAAGCTTCACCCACTTCAAAATACGTATTACTTTGTAAAGTCAGAACATCAGTACGAAATTATCGATTTCATTCAAAGATATCTCAAATCATTTCCAAATCCCTCACTGTTCTCCAGCCGAAATTTGAAGTCAAAACGATATCTTCAATTGATGTTCTGGCTTTTCAAAGTTGAGCATATTTTGTAGTTGGTGAAGCTTAACAACAAACGTGTCAATGAAATTGTGTTGTAATTTTTTTTTATTCATGCGTCCAAAATAAAACTTTTTAAGCAAGTCTTATAAAAATAATCATGAATGTCTTGGAAACGATGCTGATAAATTTTGATAAAATTTTTGTTTTCAATTTTATATTTGATTTTTTATGAGTTATTCCTAGGTTTTGATAAAATTTTCCCGAATTTTGCCCGGATTTTGGACGACAATTTTGAAACTCTATGCCCGAATTCTGCCAGGTTTTTAAATAAAATAGCACGGATTCGTCCGGCTGAGTTACGTGCTAATCTGGCAACGTGATTTTTATCTGGCAACCTTAGTTTAGATAGCTTAGATCCAGAGGGGTATAAGTACCATAATCATAACCTTTAACTCAATAATGTCTCACGATCTTCATCTGATGTAAATTTTTATTTTCCCAAAAATTTTTGAAAAATGACAAAACAAAAACTTTGAAGCACGTTTTTCTTCTGGCTCCAAGATCCACATTTGATATATGGCTGTACCTACTCATAAATTAATGCAGAATCTTTATACGATAAAGTTAATGTAATTTCGCACAGTTCTTCATTTTCACTACAATTCAATATTTCAATTTTAATACTTGGGTAGGAACAGAAATCTTTTCCTAAAAATCAATTCTTTAGCAGTCTTTATGCAAATGGGAAATATGGATTCCCTTTCTCAATTTTATGTTTAAATTCAGAATTATTGAGAGAAAAAAATTGTTAAAAATACTCTTGATTTTTATTTCACAATGTAGAACAGGGATGAGCAACCCGTGGCCTACGAGACCCTTTTGTGCGGTTCGCAAAGCTTTTTTTTCCAAATTTTTATGCCTCAAAATTTTTCTACAATGGATTGTTGGGAAATTATTTTATTACTTTATCAAAAATGCATTTATTTGCATTTTTTGTGGCATTTTAAGCATTTATTATGTTCTGTTCAAGCCAAAAATGTACTATTATTTAATGGCATTACGCTGTATTGGAGTATTTTTTATTCAGGATACATTTTTCTAATTATTTTGGAGTTTAAACCACTTTGAAAGCATAATCCTTTGAAGTCAGTCGGAAGAGCAGTTAAAAAGAATTAAAAAAAAATATTCTATCCAATTCAGGAAATGGCTTGCTCTGTTAGCATTGAAATACTGGCAAAAAATTTGAACGAAAACTTCGTGAAATATTTTTTATTTCTGAATAGTGACGAAAATATCGAAAATTTCATAAAAAAGCTTGGATGAACGATTTTAGTGTTTTGATCAACATGAATCGGCATCAAAGTTGCCGACAAAAATTAAGTGTTCTCGCTAAAAACCAATGGATATCTGAAATTATGTGATTCGACCCAAAAGGTCTTTGGAGATTATCTGTAATGCTTTTTTTTATAGAAATTTGATAGTAAATTTACAACAAACATTGATAAAATGAGTTCTTTCACTTATAATTCGCATTCCACATAACCTAAGTAATAATATAGATTTAGAAATCCTGTCCCAATGATGTCTAAAATTATGTTAAAAATTATAAAAATCAGGAAAAGAGAACAAGAATTAAGAATGTAGTATTAAAGAGAGTTGCTTAAATTTTTTTTTTTGAATTGAACAGTTTTCTATGATTTGAACAACCTTGCTCAACATCTCAATGCAAAGATCCAATACAAAAATTCAATTTACAAAACGGGAGTTTTACTGTTTCTAAGAAAAAAAATTTAGGCTATGAGGACAAGTTTTTATTGTGAAAAAAAAATTACAGAAAGTCAATTAGCGATTCAACGTCCAACACTAAGAAGACGGATAAATATTTTTTAAAGTATATATTTTTTACACTCTTCGATATCACCGTGGTAAACTCCAGAAGATTATTAAATGGAAGTGATGATAAAAAGTACCATCGGTTTTAACAGGAAAGTTGTAAGAACGAATGCTCGCCAAAAAGTACTGCTAAAAAATTGAGAAAATTTAAAAACGACAAAGATTTTGTAATGTACCTTTTCAATATCGGGTGTTTAAAACGTCGTGTTGAATTCCTATTTTCAAACATATGAACATAATTTGTTCTATCTTTCTTTTTTCAGATTTTTTTCGCCAAAAATTTGTAGTAATAAAAAAGACGTGAAGCTCTGCAAATTATTAAAAAAAAAAGTTATTTTAAGTGTGACCGGCCGACAAGATTTCAAATTTGAATTGGTCCCTTCCTTGGTTCAAAAGGTTGCTCAACCCTGATGTAAAGTACTAAATGTTAATTTATATCATGAACTTTCATTTTGAAATATTTAATTATAAGTCCAAATTATTAAAAATTATATTTTTAATTTCAAATTTAGATATTTAAATCAGTACTGTATATGACTAAAAAATAAATTTAAAAATCTGAATTTTTAAACCGTGCGGTACAGAATCTGATTCAGAGTTTCAAATCTCTCTCTTGATTTTCAAATCCAATTTTAGAGATCTCATCTCTTAAGATGCGTTTAACTTAAGAAATATATTTCCCATGCCAAAACTTATAAACTTTGTTAAATAATATCAACCGTGCTAAAAATTTGATATATTATGAAAAACAGTTGAAATAAGAATATTTATTTAGAAAATAAATTACGTTTTAACAATTTTTTATTCCTTCGAATTTTGGGGGGTTATTTGGCGGTTACACTTCCCCCACGGGGCACAGTGGGCCAGGAACCACACTTTTGCGGTCAAAATTGACTGCAGGCCAGAGGCTTCGTTGTAGCTCATCGGTGTCTTCGACAAGTTACTCGACTATATTTGCGCTATCTATTGATGGATTTGAACTAGTTCTATTTTTCTCCGCAAGGTGGCGCCAAAATCTAACTTTTTACAGAAGCAAGATACAGGCATGGTTTCTTGTACACACTTGTTTATTATATCTTTAACATCAACTTTGTAGAACATTGTTAAGCTCTATGTAGTGATTTAACCTTGCAAAAATAATAATTAAAGAAAACCTTGCAGAAAATGGTTTTTTTCACCTATTTTTGTTTTTAGCTATACAATACCTCAAATTTCCTCAGTATTCGATTGGAATAGACTCAAATGAGATATTCTAGTGGAAAACTTTTTCGTCTTGCAGATTTTTTCTGTCAAAATCGCAAAAAATAGGTAAAAATTATACATTTTTCAAATTGCAATAACTTGCTTGCGAGCAGGTTGGCGCACCTCATTTTTTGAGAAGTGACAGTTATGGTTATGTTCTAAATGCATGTAAAAAATGTCGGTGGGTTCTCGTGGGTTCCTTGCCAAATGATTTAATGAAGTTAATTGATTTTCTATACAAATGCACATATTAAAAGAACTTTTTCAAAGAAAACTTCCGCATTTCTAGTAGATAAGTCGAATTTTCATCGATCAGTTATTGGATGAATCTATTGCTTGTTGAGCCGATGCTTGAATAAATAATTCAGCACATAATTCTCACTTTTAATCAAATTTGTAAAAATAAAAATTTTCAAACTAATTAAAAAAACATTTTTAAATTATTTTTATTTTTTTGATAAATTTGACCAAATGTGCTTAATCGCTTACTTAAGCATCGAGATAGACTAAAGCAACGACTAATAAAACGACGAAAATTCGACTTTTCTACTAGAAATGCGGAAGTTTTATTTGAAAAAGTTCTTTTAATATGTGCATTTGTATAGAAAATCAACCAACTTCATTAAATCATTTGGCAAGGAACCCACGAGAACCCACCGACATTTTTTACATGCATTTAGAACATAATCATAACTGTCACTTCTCAAAAAATGAGGTGCGCCAACTTGCTCGCAAGCAAGTTATTGCAATTTGAAAAATGTATATTTTTTACCTATTTTTTGCGATTTTGACAGAAAAAATCTGCGAAACGAAAAAGTTTTCCACTAGAATATCTCATTTGAGTCTATTCCAATCGAATACTGAGGAAATTTGAGGTATTGTATAGCTAAAAACAAAAATATGTGAAAAAAACCATTTTTTGCAAGGTTTTCTTTAATTATTATTTTTGCAAGGTTAGTTCACTACATAGAGCTTAACAATGTTCTACAAAGTTGATGTTAAAGATATAATAAACAACTTTGTAGAAGAAACCATGCCTGTATCTTGCTTCTGTAAAAAGTTAGATTTTGGCGCCACCTTGCGGAGAAAAATAGAACTAGTTCAAATCCATCAATAGATAGCGCAAATATAGTCGAGTAACTTGTCGAAGACACCGATGAGCTACAACGAAGCCTCTGGCCTGCAGTCAATTTTGACCGCAAAAGTGTGGTTCCTGGCCCACTATGCGGGGGTCCAACAAAAGCAAGCGAAGTATTCTACTCTATACTCAAAATTTGAAATTCGTAATCAAATTTTAATGATTGTTTAAGATCATCCAAGAGAAGCAGATTCGGAAGTAATGCCAAATGCTCGAAATCCCAATTCTGAAATTGTGCTACAGGTTTAAAAATTTTCTCACTTGTTTAAAGGAATCAAACTTTCAATCCAAACCCCTTAGTGCACAACCCGGCCTTTAGGTGGAATTTACTAAAATTGTCATAAATCCGCATCGGATAGTATTTTTACAATATTTTTCGCTAAATGATTAAAAAGATGTTGTTCTAAGATTTCGTAATGATGACAACTGTTTGATATGCGCGTTGCATTCGCTATGTCTAAAACCAAGATAATGGTCAAACTCATAATTTTACAAGTCTCAGAAAACAGTTTTAAATTAGAAATGAAAAGCTGCTTTGAAATTATGGTTCAATTTTGGTTTTGTATTTCATATCAAATTGAATTCATGCTTTTCGAAAATCACATGTATTTTCGATATTTTGAGAATAATTTTCCGAATATAAAAAAATATTCTCACAATTAGATTCATTATTCAAAATTCATATAGGTATAAATTCAAATTCAAAATTCAGAATAAAAACTATTAGTTGTAAAAATGTTCTCAGATTAAAAACTACAGAATTTAGATACGGATTAATGAATATGGACTCTGAAATTTGACTCTAAAAATTGTTATCTGAAAATAAGATTCAGAAATCATATTTTTGGTTTATCGGCCTCATCGGGAAAAGTAGGGTTCATTTTAGTAAACAACATTTCAAGATAATGAAATTTTATAGACGGATGAAAAATTAGAAGAAATTAAAGATGGTGAAAATGAGCGAGTAGAATTTGATTTAGTAAAAAATCATTATCTTGAAATGTTCTTTACTAAAAAGGTCATCACTTTTACCGATAAGGTCGATCAACTATTTAACAGAAATAGTATTGAAATTCAGAAACATATTGAAAATTCAAATTCTGAATTCAGGTTCAGAATTCGAATTCCATCTTAATCTGTTTTCATATTTCGGATTCTGTATCCAATTTGGGATTCTTGATTTTCGGTTCGAATTATCATTAAAAAATATAAATAAAAATCTTAAAAATAAAATCTGTTTTGTGATCGCTCAAATATGATGTAGAATTTCATTCAAAGTTGGAAACATGATTTTCAAAACTAATATGCATTTTCAATATTAACGCATTCAATATCTCAGAAATCGATAGACCAAATTTAAGTAAATAAGTACCTTAAACTTACCGAAAGTGTTGTGATGAATTTTGTTGAATATAGTTTCATCATTGCATCAAAAACATTTGAGTTTCTCTTCTCAATATAGCACACTAGCGGCGAGCAGAAAAACTAGATATCTCGTATCTGGTCCGCAATGTGTTAAGATATTATTTTTCTAAATATTATGAAAAAAATAAAATCAGAAACTATCCGGGGTTTTTTTTATTTTCATTCAAGTGGCTTAACTCAATCCTTTAAAATCCTATTTAAAAAAAGTAAAATTAATTTCTTTTGCATAATCCAAACATTACAAAGCTTAAAAATGGCGATCCTAAATCGAAAACTTAAAATCAGATTCAAATTTTTTGTTTAAATTTTAATCACATTTTATTTCAAATTTGCAAGTCGTATGAAATGTTATTATTAAATAAGAATTTCAGATTGAAATTTAAATCATCAGAATTTAAATTCAAGTAGTGGTAATGTTGATTGGAAATCTTGCTTCAGAAATCGTTTTTTATATCAAAATTCCACTGAAATTCAGATGCTGAATTAGGATTTAGAATTAAAATCAAAAATTAAGATTTAGATTTATATGAGTATAACAATCAAGATAATATTATCAAGATGACTTTTTCGTTGAGTAATTTATCTTGCAAGAGATAGCATACTTATAATTTTTATTATGAGTTGAATTTCAAAATTTCAAATTCTTCAACCAGTCATTTTGAATAAATAATTCAGCTTAACTTCAAATTTAAAGAGGAATTTGAGTTTTTTTTGTCCCTTTTTAAATAAAAAATAGTAATGTTTATTTGTTAAAATCTACAGGATTTTAATTATGGAATGTATTTTCAATGAATTATTTTTTTTTGTTATCTTTCTGTAAAACGAGTTGCAGGGAATTCCATATTTTGTGTGTATTGTATAACATTTGCAATTGCCGTTTTTTAATAGCCGAATTTTAACTTAAAATCTTAAACTTGGAATGAGTCAGCAAGAATCTGATTTGAACCACAAAATTTTAATCTTTTTTTTTACTTTTGAAAATTTGATTAACTTTTCTTTAAAAAAAAAATTCTATGTTCAAATCAAACAAGCGAAATTCAGCAGTTTTTTTGAGCAAATTCAAAGATTTCGTTTGGTTACTCAAGGTTTCCTTATATAAATAACGCCTACCATTTCAAAGATTGAAGAATGTGTTTTCAAAAGTTTCTGTTTCATACGAAAAACTGTTAATATAAAAGAACTTCGAATTAAATGATCAAATAGTATAAAAAATTATTTTTAATGGGTATCATTCCTACATTGTTTAGCAAAAATGTCATAGCAAAAAGTTGGTAACCAAAAATCGCCAATTTAGTCAATTTTGTCAATTTTGTCAATTTTGTCAATTTTGTCAATTTTGTCAATTTTGTCAATTTTGTCAATTTTGTCAATTTTGTCAATTTTGTCAATTTTGTCAATTTTGTCAATTTTGTCAATTTTGTCAATTTTGTCAATTTTGTCAATTTTGTCAATTTTGTCAATTGGAGGTAAAATTTTGGACTAGCAACATTCATGTATTTGAACCTTTATGACAAAGAACGTTTTTTTAGTCAAAAGGACTTTTTAAAAACTTAAAAAAGGATTTAATTTGAAGCTGAAGATGTTATAACTTTGTATCCGAGTTTTGCGCATATACTAATTTTTTTTTTTAATAAAAGATTTTGAGTCAAGTATAAAAAAAATCCTCTCTGTTATTGATCGACTGTCAATTAATGGTTGATTTTGAGAACCTAGGGATAGCCTGATTTATTTCACAATTTAAAGATTAATATGTTTCAATTTATTCTCCTGCGTTGGAATGTTTCGGAAAGCATCATTCAAAGGAATCCGAAAAGCTGCGTTTAATTGCGTCCGAAATTTGGAAACAAAAAAGTTTTCGCTCCGATCAAAGAGAGTGAGCGAACGAAATAAAAAAACCGGGCTGTAACCAACCGTTTCGAAATCCGATCAATCAAAGATCACACGCAGGGGATGATGAAAAACAAAATGGAGAGAGCACGAAGGAGACATAAAAGGATTCGCCGAAAAAAGGTTCAAACGCGGAATCAATCGGGGGCCCAATTTCATTCACCTGTTTGGAGGAAAAAAACGAATATTCTTCCCGGCTCACCAGGTTCAATTAGGGAGGATGGAAGAAGCAAAATAAGACAGATCTAATTATGGCGTTCCAGATGGCGTTTCTGCCTTAGTGGACCTTTTTCATCGTTGAACATTTTCTTCACTTTTAATTTTGGTAGTTTATCCGAGTGGAATAAACTGTTTTTTGAATAAGGAGATGATGGAAAGTAACCCTTCTTTTAAATTTTACCAATCTTACTTTGTTTTTAATTTTTTCTTCAGATCAACAGGAATCCACCAATAAAGGATGTTTTCCTTGTTTTTAATTACTGACATAAAGAACTTCCAGGGATTTTCCGAAAGCTTCCCTACAAACAAACCATCAATTTATGAAACATGTTCTAGGAAGATGTACTCAACCTTGGCAAAAATTCTTCATCGGCTTATACCCGTCTACAACCTTTCTCTGATACTCTTACTAACGTACGTTATTTTTTATATTTTTTTCCTCATCGCTCACATCGTTCTGCTGGCCATCGCCTGACACCAACTAAAAACGGGGCAAAAACCCTGCCAATCCTTCCAGGTGGAGATGCTGTATCAGCGCTACTTTCTCCGGATGAATCAGAGCAATACGGTACACATCGTGTGGCTACTACTAGGATTAATTTTTATCTTAGCGTTAATACATCTCGTGTTCACCTTCATCCTGCAGCAGTCGCTTCAGAGCTGCCGGGGCTATGATGGGGGAACAGCTACAGGAGGAGCAACAGGAGGAGGTAAGTTCCGGGATCTGTCCCTTTCAGTTTCCTAGAGAACGTATATGTTGTAACCGCATCAAAACGTAGATACGTACAGTCGAGCTTCATTTTCACAGGAAGCTTTCCTGAATTAACCTTGTATAAGGTTTTCTTAATTATAGGGAACAAAATTTAAAAAAAATGGAGATTTTATTCAATAATTAGAGAAAAACTTGAAAACAAAGGATACTGACCGAAGCTTCAGAAAAACGCGGGAAGGTGGTCATCGGAAGGTTCAAGTGTCATTTCACATGCACCCTCTTCAACTTTCGTTAAGCAAAATGGGGTTGGAACTGGGATTCAGGGGGAATAATTACACTAGTTTACAAAATTTAAAAAAAATCGTGAACTTGATTAACTGACCAATATTTTTAATGTAAAATCGGGCGCTGAATCCGAAAATGAAATTCAAAAAAATCTCAGTAGAACCGTTTTTGAGTTATGCTCCGATTTTGAAATTTCGGAAAAATTAAAAAAGTTATTGTACTTAGATTGAAATATCTCGGATGGCATAACAGTAATTTGAAATCCCTCTTTTGCATATTGAAGGTGAATAAATTTTCTATCGATCATCCGAACATTGTTTTTGCGTTTGACCAACAGTATTGTTGATATTAGTGACTTTATGAGAAAAAAAACTATAAAAAACGCATTTTTTTAGAGAAAATTTTGCTTTAACAAAAGTTTTAGACTCAATAATAGCATTTAAAAAATCTGATTTTCTTTTGCCCTTAAATGTCGATTTAAAACAAAGATTTCAAGTGGTTGTTTATCAAAATCGGTTGAAAATTGAAGAAGTTATGGCTACTTTACCATAACTGTAATTTTTGCAGTTTTTAATAATTTAACGAACCGCAGTATACTTATAATAGTATAGGAAGAATAACACATGGTAAATCTCACTCGCTCCAAGTCAAAATTATTTATTAGCTTACCAGAAGGTCACATGCCAAGTTTCAGGAAGATCTGGCCATAGGCAGGGGTTGCTTGAGTCTCAAACGTGAATACAATTTTAAGGTTTTCTGCCCGGCAGGAACAAAAAATACTGGTTTTTCATCAATAACTTTTTTCATCACCAGCCGATTGTTTTTTATGGTTGATTTTCTTAAAGCCTAAGTTGAGACAAATATTTCACCCGAAGACTGCAACACGATTGGACTTGAAGTTAAAAAGTTATTGCAGTTCAAAGGCCGCAAATTTTGTTCAAAACGCAATGAGTACTTTTTACTCATTGCGTTTTATACGAGAATTTTCGACCAAAACACAATCTTTGAACCGCAATAACTTTTCTGTTTCAAACCCAATCGAGTTACAGTCTTCGGGTGAAATATTTGTCTCAACTTAGGCTTTAAGAAAATCAACCATAAAATACAATCAGCTAGTGATGAAAGAAGTTATTGATGAAAAACCAGTATTTTTCGTTCCTTCCGGGCAAAATACCTCAAAATTGTATTCACGTTTGAGACTCAAGCAACCCCACCCTATGATCAAATCTTCCTGAAACTTGGCATGTGACCTTCTGGTAAGCTAATAAATAATTTTGACTTGGAGCGAGTGAGATTTATCATGTTTCATTCTTCCTATACTATTATAAGTGTACTGCGGTTCGTTAAATTATGAAAAACTACAAAAAATACTATCATGGTAAAGTAGCCATAACGTCTTCAATTTTCAACCGATTTTGATAAATAACCACTTGAAATCATTGTTTTAAATTGACATTTAAGCGCAAAAGAAAATCAGATTTTTTAAATGCTACCATCGAGTCTAAAACTTTCGTTGAAGCAAAATTTTCTCTAAAAAAATGCGTTTTTTATAATTTTTTTCTCATAAAGTCACTAATATCAACAATACTGTTGGTCAAACGCAAAAACAATGTTCGGATGATCGATAGAAAATTTATTCACCTTCAATATGCAAAAGAGGGATTTCAAATTACTGTTATGCCGTCCGAGATATTTCAATCTAAGTACAATAACTTTTTTAATTTTTCCGAAATTTCAAAATCGGAGCATAACTCAAAAACGGTTCTACTGAGATTTTTTTGAATTTCAGTTTCGGATTCAGCGCCCGATTTCACATAAGAAATGACCTTCAGTTTACTGAGTTCAAAAATGCTGTAAACTAGTGTTATCTAGTTAGTCCCCATCGAGCCAAGCTGATTATGGACTCATTATCGTTCGTTGTCGTCGTCTTTGTTATCCTGCACATCATTAGGTGTGCTCTTTGTGAGAAGATAAATGGCTCGTTGTTTCCTCTTTTTTCTCCATACGCGCTTTGATTGTGTGTTTTTCTTTATTCTAACTAACGGATAAATACCTACGTGACTTCCATGTATGGAGAAAAATACGGAAATTGCTTCACTCTTAGGTTTAGCTCATAGTCAGATTATCTTAAGCTAATTATATTGTACGAGCTGAATAAAGAGCTAGTTGCTCTTCGTATTGTAGCGATTTTTTAAACATAAATACTAAAGTTAATTGTTGTTGCTCCTAAAACTCATTTCACAGGGAATTAAAATGATAATCTTTTTTGAACTGATGATCAACATATATTGAGAATGAATATTGCAGAAACAATTTAATCATTCAAATACGTACAGATAACATATGGCACATGGAATTATCCTTCAAAACTTACTTAGATAAATGAAAGATGAGAAATTTGATAATTTCCGAGTAATTTCGCTGAAAAGGAAAAAGACACAACTTTGTTTGTATAACTCGAGATTTCATAAAGCAAATGGAACAGAAATTTCATGAAAAAAAAAATCAAACCACTCTCTGGAGCCACAGTTATTCTGATTAAAACACCGATTTAAGAGTGCTAATTAGGGTGGCCCTTATTTTCCAACTTCGTTGAAACTTAATACCCATCCCCCAATTTTGATTCAAGCAGTGATGAAATAATACTGGCAAAAATTCAACTCGTTGGGATAACTCAAAGGCGACGATCAAAGATCCCCAAACCAGCAGGTCCATCTTGGCTACCATGCAACACATTAATAACAACCCAATGAGACTTCTAAGGGAATGGAATCGTAAGCAGAGGCACTGACGGTATCCAGGGTGAAAAGAGGGAAAGTTTCGAGAAGCTATAACCACTGACCATACTGACTGGACACTCGATTTCGTTTTCTGGATAATTTTTCCAACAGTACGCAATGTCGATTCCAGAGTGCGCATCGATCGATTTGAAGAAATTCTATCCCAGTTAGGAAATGCCACCCAACTTTAAAAATAAAACGCGCAATTTCTACGATAAAATCGGGCTAAACAGAACAATTTTTCCTACAGGGCATTTTTTGTCAAATTTTTCAGGTTCGCCATCTGCCGTCGATATTGCGAACCTGCAAAATCTGACAACAAAAAATTAGACAGAAAATGGTTGAATTTTTGTTCTAAGTGTCATGTCAGTGTGGTCAGTGCTATAACCATGTTGTTGACTAATCAAGATAGCATGCAAATTATAATCCCGCCGCAATGGCTTCCGAAAAAAGAGTGCGTCCTTATTTTACAAAAAGTATCAAATACTTTCTTTTTCTCAACCATGCCAAATTCCCTTGACATAAATTGAGGAACGTCCAGTATTCGAAACGGGAACTAGCATACACGGTCATCCCGCACCTTTTGTAAAACGAAGATACCCAGATGCGCCTGTCCTTGTTGTTAAAATATATCAACGATAAAATGAATAAAATGTAGCCAAACGAATAATATAATGTAATACGGTATATTGTAATCAAATATTATTAAAAAATTATATAATGAAACAAGGTAAAATATAATAAAAAATTTCTATGAACGAATAAAACAATTGACACAAAAAATACAACATGATATAGAAGGTATGAAAAAAATAATATCTGAACTGACCCAGTGATGAACCAGGTCACAAACCAAATGAATGAGAATATGGAAGAGTGTTTTATTATTTTGGCTATATGTGACGATGCATGGGTCAACGTCTCTAGTCGAATATAAGGACTACCTTTGGCAATAAGTTTGTTTGAAAACGGTTAATGTCAACAGCTGTGTTGATTCAATCCATTCTATGGATAATGCATAAGAATAATAACTTGGAACTAGACTGATCCGTAAGACTGTTGAGTACATATTTAATTAATGACAGTTTATGGTTCAATTTATATACTATACCTTCCACCCTTACAAAAATGATGCAGCCTAGCGAAATCATTTGAAATTGATTACTCTGAATTCCTCTTTAAAAAAATTATTTAATGCACCATAATTGAGAATTTATTTTTGAAAGTGGAAATATTGAAAATGTTGTAAATTTTTTGTTTCATATTTGATTCGATTTTTTATAAACAATTATTGTCTGTTTTGATTGAATGTTTTGAATTTTACAATTTGGATCTACGGTTTCTAAAATTTTAAATGGTCCAGAATAAAATTTATCAAGTGTTTTTTCCTATTTTCGTCGCAGCTTCAAATAATGTCTCCAACTTTGTTTGAAATGGAATTAGATTTTTGTATGCTATGATTACTTCTTTCTAGATTATGTATGTATGTATGTATGTATGGTTCCCCCATCGGTAGCAAGGTCCTGCCTATGTCTGTGTGGCTCGGCCTTCGAATTAAATTCTAGGGCTTCCACGGCCGATGGTTCGTCGAAGGAAGGCATCCAATCCTCAGAAACCTACAATGGTTGGCAACCCACTCCGCTCGCATTAGTTTCTTCAGGTTATCCCCAGATGCATTCCCTCTAAAATATCCCTACCCCAAACGAAAGAATATGGCCGTAAGGAAAATTACTCGAATAATCTGACGATTATATGTATTAATTATAAAAATAGTTATAAGTAATATTTTGTTTTAAAAGGATACGTATCTGAAAGGATAAAAGTTAATATGCATATGGGTCATTCCATACCAAGTGACCATGAAAATGCAACGACCCTCTTCGATTTAGCTCAAAATCAGTAGGGTGACTTATTATAACGTTAATAAGAAAAATCCAAAGTTTTGGGGGAATCGAACCACCCTCCCTCAAATGGCAGCCCCCCCTTTTTCGAAAATTTGGCAATTTTTGCTAAAAAAACTGTTTTTGTTTTTTTAATATCTCAAAAACGGTAGAAGCTACCGATAAGATAAGACCATCCCTATAAAGAATATATAATAAGCTATCAAATGAGATGATAAGAAAATATCGGCAGGGTTGCCAAACTAGAAAATTTTGCATTTTAAAACTTAAATTGCGATTATATCAAAATGCCCCCACTTATATTTTTTATTTGATGGCGCCAATGGATTCAGCGTGAAATTTTACAAAAGAATCACTCATTCACTCAAAACAATGTGAGCCGTTTCGGAGATATCAAGTTTTTAAGATGGGAAGTTCGTGAAATTTCACCGTTACGCCAATACATCTTCTTATAAATACGCATCCGAAAGGATGGATCTGCTTCCGCATATACTACAGGGTCCGGCAATTGAACTGCTACATTACTTCATCAGTAATTATTTCGTTACACACGAAACAGTATTGAACGACCCCTCGTAGCTTTGTTTACATAGTCTTAGCTATTATTGCACAGTGGAGCAGAACATCAACCTAGCTGTACGAAATTAATTGCGCCCAGGGATGAAGAGATATACGTTTGATGTCTTCAGCAACATTGTTCAATTTTACATGAAGCATATTCTTGCATCAAAATTTTTGCTCTGCCAAATTTAATAGATTAGTTCCATTAATTGTTTTGGATTTTAAATTATTTGAATAATCGAATTTTAATGTCTTTTAGCCTTCCAAAATTGCCAATAAAATACAATAAATACTTTCTGTAGGGCTTCAAAAATTTCTTAAACCATTATAATATATGAGACAATTGTAGATCGTGGCTTGTTACAACTTTGTTTCGAAGACAGCGAACCATTTTGTCCAATCTTCAACGTGTCAGGTTTAAAATTCTGTTTTTTTCAAGAGATTTTTTTTACTTTGACTGTAACTCCAGAGAGTGATGTGATAGGACTTTGACATATTCAACAAACTTGTGTATTTTGATCAGATAAACAACTTTGTCGAAAACATCAAAGCCCTAATTCGAAAAATAAAAAAAGTATTTTATTCTCGCTATCGGTGGACCCCTCGGCAAAAATTTTGATGAAAGAAGATGCTCCTTGTATAATTGAACAATGTTGCTGAAGACATCAAACGTATATCTCTTCATCCCTGGCGCTATTAATTTCGTACAGCTAGATTGATGTTCTGCTCCACTGTGCAATAATAGCTAAGACTATGTAAACAAAGCTACGAGGGGTCGTTCAATACTGTTTCGTGTGTAACGAAATAATTACTGTTGAAGTAATGTAGCAGTTCAATTGCCGGACCCTGTAGTATATGCGGAAGCAGATCCATCCTTTCGGATGCGTATTTATAAGAAGATGTATTGGCGTAACGGTGAAATTTCACGAACTTCCCATCTTAAAAACTTGATATCTTCGAAACGGCTCATATTGTTTTGAGTGAATGAGTGAT
>NC_073693.1:328693291-328718661 GCF_029784155.1 Uranotaenia lowii
CTTCCTGGATCAACAAAAACTGTGTTTCTGAGGTGAAAGAAATTCTGCTGAATTAAAAAGACTGCTTTCGGTTATTTTAAGTTTCTATGAACCTAAGGAATACGGTAATAATCCAACTTAGAATGTGTGAAATTTTATTTGGCGACACTGAAGAAAGAATTATAAAACGCCAACCAAAGCTTGATAAGCTTTTTTCTAAAGAAACAAACTTACGAATGGCCCGAATTTTTTTTTTAAATTTAAAATCCCTATCAAGAAGCAACCCTCTTGAAAACTGCAAGTTATCTTGGCTCTTGATTGGCAAAGTTATATAAAAGACAATCAAATTTTTGATATAAAAAAATAAGTAAAGATTTCTTATGGTGCTAGAAATATTTGAAAGCTACTCAGTTTGATTATATGATTTTTATTTAAATTTATTAAGACGTTTGGAGTTCAAAAACCTTCTTTCAAGAGTTAATATTAAAAAAACGATTTTATCCAACTCTATTTTTTCTGGTTAAGAATTAAAAAATTAACAGTCTTAATTTCACATCTTTCTGATCCAACATAAACGAAAACTTGTCGAAATATATATGGAAAACGGTCAAAACGAAAACTCTGGAGCGCGTTTTCTTAAAAACATTTTGATGTCTTTTTTTTGTAGAGAAATGAATCCACCTTAGATGAAATTTCAGGGACTAGATATCCAAATACGGCAAACGCATCATTTCTCATCATAACTGACAACCCGTGCAGTATATGAGAAGGCAATGCAAATCTTGCCGTGCCTAAAATATCCAAATTTGAGTCCAACTACCGTAAGATGAAAAGATGGGAATAGAAATAGACCAGGAAAAATGATTATGATCACATGGGAGAACTATTCCCTTCATTCCGATAGACATCGACACTCAACCAGTATAATATTCATACGCCAGGTTGGTCTCCTGTAGTAGAATGTTAATACATGGGCCCCGGAGAGGCGCAAGATGTGGGTTCAAGTCTCACCGGGAGACAAGGCGAATTTTTTTTTTCGCATGTTTTCAACATCAATTTTCCCTTATCTAGTCCCTGAAATTTCATCTAAGGTGGATTCATTTCTCTACAAAAAAAGTTTCGCTGACTGAATGTTTGAGTCAAGACCCATCTTTGGGTCACAGTTTAAAAATTTTGATGTCTTTTTACCGCTTTAAATTTATGGGAAGAAACGGAGGGATTTGTTTAAATTAGACCAAATGATGGTTTGATAGTATTGTGTTAATGTTTCAGAGTTTACTGTTTACTCAAAACAATGGATCAGTCATATTTTCACGCGAATTGTTATTTAATTTGTTAGTGGCTAGAAATGAAATTTAAAATCAAAATTTGACAGTCGCTCCAAAGAATTCCATCGCATACACCCAAAAGCTTCCCAACAAAGTTCACCCAAGTTAATTCTGTCATCCATTCCAATTATCTGCCGACTAAATAGAATCACAAACATGACCCAAGAATCTTGATTATTTCACGATCCGTTCCATTCAGCCCGATGTTCGCAAGATTCCTTCCCACCTTCGAATGACAACTTTGTTTAGTACCTTCATTTTTTCCCCTCCAATCTGTATCATACCATCATTCTCATCATCATCATCATCCCTAGCGAAAGAGAAAAATGAAACCGGACAATCACAGCAGGGAAGTGGGCTGCAGATGAACGCAAAGCTCGTCATTTGCTGTTCCCATCATTATGGTAGACCGGAGGCATTGGCACTGAGGAGGAAGGAAAAGCGTGGGAGAGCTAAAAACAAACGAACCTGATAATAGAAGCAAACCACCATCGTCGCTCGTTGTCGCAACATAAACACAAAGGAAGAAAGAACACCAACCAGCAGCAGTGCAGCGAGCAGAACAAACTGCAGAAAATAATGACGATAATGCCGAGTGAAAACTCGCCGGTAATGGCTGTGAATAATGTGTGCCGTTGATGTTGCTGAATGGTGGTTGGTTCGGGTGGGTGGATGAGCGAGGACTTCTGGTGAAAAATCTCTTCCCACGGTATGACGGAGTACTAAAAGTTGGCCAACAATGAGCGCCAAAGTCCGAAAATGTTTCGGTTTGATGAACTAGTGGCTTGGATTTAGTACAGTGCCAATTATATTTTTTGGCAATATCTTCGGCAGTTTTAAAGTTTACATTAAATAATTGATAAAAGAACAAACGACGAAAAACATGAACCAAATTAATTTTCGTTAGAAGAATCTTTGTTAAAACACATCCATCAAAGCAATCGTGTATTTGAAAATATTATGGTGGCTCCAGAGAGTCAACGTACCCTATCTGCACGGCAATGTTTTCCTGTTACAGCTTGATTGGATTCAAAGTTATGTTCAGTAAACTTATAAATATATTTTTTTTTTCAAATAGACAATCTAAAAATTAATAGAGTAACATAAAATTTAATATAAATTCACGTTGGTTAAAAAAACCAACAAAAAGAATTTATGGTGGCTCTAGAGAAAGATTTATTCATTTTTTTATTGAAGATCTTCGGAAGCAGAATCAAGTCAATCTAAAGATTCCCTTTAATTCAACCACGGCATAAGAATAGTTCAGATACCGATATTCAGATAGCAACTTACTATCTTCTTCAGTAAGCGTTTTCAATTGACTGAAGAAGATAGTGAGTTGCTATCGAAATACCGTTATCTGAACTTTTCTTATACCGTGGTTGAATTAAAGGGAATCTTTCGATTGCTTTGATTCAGTAGAATTATTTAACCAAGTAGGCTCACAACACATAACAGATCTTCGAATCCATAAAGAATTTAAATACTCGCAAATGTGTGAAAATACGTCCCAAAAAAAGGAAACTTTTTAATTTAGGAGATTGACATTTTATAACAAAAAAAAAAGATTTTCTTCAAAAATGATGAGACGATTCTGAAAAACTACATTTTATAGAAAGCGGCTGGAATCCAGCTGAGTTACAACAGCGCGAATGAGTGAATTAACGTCACAAAATTTGGTCGGATTTTCCCAAATCAAATATAATTTAGATTTTCTAATGGGTTCACTATTTTCAAATTAAAAAACAAAAAAAAAAACAAAACTATTGCAAAAAAAAATTTTTTTGCCGAATCTTCCAATAAAGTTGTAGTTTTAACGTAGAATTTCTCGATATGTTGCTATTCAATTGCCAGTCAAGATATGGAAAAAGGTTAGCAAAAGTTACTGAAAATTTATGATTGTACAAGTTGAAATAACAAAGTATCACTTCTGAAAATGTACATAAAAATTGAATATTCCAAAGAATGGTTCATAAAATTGAGTTCTGTTTAAACTGAGTAAATTCACGTCCCAACTTTAAAAAGACATTTGAAGTCAAAAATGGTCAATTCTAACGTGAATTCACGTCAAAAAAAAACAATCGAACACGACACAAACAATTTGAATGTAAATTACCAAATTAAATTCATTTTGATAAAAGTTCGATTTCCAACCGTTTGCTTTTTTATCAATTCCAAGTTATTTGGTTGACTTTTAGAACGATAACATTTAAAGAAGTTCGTAAAAGCGATTTCACGTCACGGTTGAATGTGTCTCTAGAATATTACAAATAATTTGCAAATTAAGGTTTCAACTTAGTGTTCAACTTTCGCCTAGACCGCTAGTAATTTCGACTTCTGAGAAAAAGCTATTGAATTTCTTTTATGTTAAATTTTCTCAAATCTTCAAAACAAAACGGAATTATGACTAAATTTCAATAAAGACTTACCCAAAATTGAATCTATGTTGAATCGCAGTTTTCAAATAAAAGTTGTTAAATGAGTGAAAAAATATAAAATTTCAAATACTCAAAAACTCTTTTTAATGATGTCAGAAATTGTTGTAAACTCATCTTTTCCCAAAATTATAGAATTTTTAAAACGCATTTAATATATGTATGTATGCATGTATGTATGATCAAACCAACGACCTTCTGAACTGGCAGGCATGTTATGCAAAAGAGCCAATATTATTCAATCTAATCAAAATTGTTCAATCGTGGGTGCTGGTGGTATAAGCTCTATTGAAATTCCAGCAACCCATTTCAGAATGGCAGCAACACATTCCGAGGTTACCTTCCTTGCCAATAAGTCCCGTCCAATCGTAGTTGCATGACCAAATGGGTCATGTAATTATGATTAGACTTTCCGTCTTTTATTGTTGACATATCCAGGTGATAAATTAGAAAATAATTGCCTAATTATTAAAAATTAGCACCCTTATACATCCAATAAAAAAAAAGACGTGAATTTAATTCAGAGATTGATAAATATAATATTTTTATTGTATTATGGATGAATATATGTATGTATTTATGTAGATAATCCACTATGGGTGCAATATATGTATGTATATGTATGTATTTATGTAGATAATCCACTATGGGTGCACGGATTAGAATTTTCTAACGCATTTAATCTCTGAAAAGAAAACATCCAGGCAAGATCATTCCTGGATTGAATGAAGGGTTAAACATTAATTCAAAATTAGCATTTATTTTTCACGTAGGTTTTTCTGTTGACGGTGTTTTTGCTAGAAAATGTAATGACACTGTGTCATCTAATCTAGAAAAGTCTTCCGGAAGGACTCGTAGAAATAAAAACCTCTGATCGTCTGATCTGATCTGTAATTATGTAGCCAAACGATTTAAAAACATGATTAACGCAAGAGTTCAAAGTTCATTAAATGTATACACTGTCATTTAAAACGCCTTCAATTACAGGTCTCCTCAAATTTACTCATGAGCCGCTATTGCTATCCTCGTTATGAACCGTACCTATTTGTCTCATTTTTATTAGTAGCTTGACACGCTTGGCCAGTTTTTTCCCCCGCCCAGTTATCTGTCTTCGGCCTAGATCATATTTCATATTATGGAGCATTTAAACACTTTACACTGGACAGAAAAAAAATTGGTTTGAAATATGCGCCCATTAAAATATTTACCTTATACCTAATTTCGTTACAAGAGGTTTCGTTGATAAAAAAAAAACATTGGAATCATCAATGCCAATATTTAAGAAATAAATATCTGGTCACAGTATCGAAGTATCGCCACTTTAAAAATCGACAAAACTTGAACATCCCAAAACAAATAAGATGATAGAGAAAAAATTCGACGTATCTTACAATCGAAATCTTGGGCTCTAAAATTGTTCACTGGCCTGACCATGCCTAATTTCGCTCAACGAGACTGGCATTGCAATGCATTGGCTTACCCACACACCAAGACTGCAAATATTTTGTTCAGGATAATGGTTTTTCGAATTAAAGGGAAACTTCCTAATTATCCCGAGATTTGAACGAAAACCCACCCGAATTTTGTGTCATTTTATTTCTCCTGAAATTCAGGATGACATTTGTACGAGTTCACAGGAACCCGTATAAACCCCGTAAATTCAGGACAATGTTCCCCTGACTCACGTTAGACGTATGTTTGAAAAATTGTGTGTCTCTTTCTATTCTACACAAAAAAAACAAAAAGATGTTTCTTCTCTTTTTCATCGTGTGTTTCGCTCTCAGTTCACATATATTTCATTTTTTCGCTTACCGTTTCGTTGTTGTTATCGCGCGGAGTAAACTTTTTCGTTTTGATTGGTTTGTGGAGTCTTCCATTTAGAAAAGTAAAGAAACTGAAATTCTTGTTGAGGTCTCACAACAGCAAATCAGCTCAGGAAAACAGCTGCCAAAATTACCTTTAGACTCGCAAGGAAGTTCTCCTGTAGTTTACAGGATATTTTGCAGCATTCCTGTAAGCTCAAAACAGATACCTCCCGATCTCTGCAGGAATCTCAAAAATTCTTTCGCTTTGGATCTTATTGGTTTTAATTTTTGTAAACGAGTTCAAATGCCCTGTTTGTAAAAAAAATATCATTTCACCTGGATTTCACAAAACAGTTTGTAAATATTTTTAAATTTGTTAACCCTCATCCGTCTAAGTGTTAATTTAACGCTCCTCGCCTTAAAACGCAATATCTCTCTAGTTTCTGAACCGATTTTTTTATATTCTTTATTATGTATTTTGAGAATCGAAAGATGACTTATTCTATAGTTTCCACACGCCATTTCACCAAAACGAGAGGTAATATATCAAACCTGATAAATGTTTTCAACTTAGGACCCTAAAGTTTTCTAAAATCAGTTATTAAAACATAGGCACCAAAATGTTGTTCCTGTGTTATCTCATATTTTTAAGCTTTAGAGTTGCCGATTTCACAATCAAAATTGGGCTTGTGATAAAGCTCAGTTTGAAAATCAGATGCCTCGTGAGCCGATGTCCGCGAGTTCATGCTCAAGAATAAATATCAAACACAGTTGTACCGAGTAAGTTTTTCAGTGACCGCCCAATGCATCGTTTATTTTTGTAAGCCGTAAATGACATAAAGATGTAAAAACGACTACATCATTCTGTTTTTTCCCCTCCCCACTTCAATGTTTCTAATACATCGAAACTCGTTCGAACCCAATTCCTTCTATCTTTCTTTCTTGGAACCCTTTTACAAGTCCAAAGCTCAGTTGATAGATTGAATGCTAATGATCCATGACAGGCCAAAAACCAGAAGCTACAAAATTTTCACCATTACACATATAGAGTGTAGCTCCCCATCATCCCATCCAGTGGGCTTAATTTCCCGGCAAGAATCCCTCTGCTGAGCCCTCTTGTCTGGTACAGGAGACAGCTCCCGGAATCGGGTGAGCAACATTTCCTCCTCCTGTTCCCACAGAATACACAATAATGGAACAAACCGAAAGCCAGAAGTGGATAAAAGCATCTCTCATTTTTCAGTCTATTAAATTTGCTCCCGGGTTTATCATCACTTGTTCGTCTGGCCCCTCGCTGGCTGTCACGTGGCAGCAAAATTCCGACAAAACGGCAAAAAATTATCCTCCCGTTTGCTTTGAAAGGCCGTAGCGGTGGCGTGCCAAACCCCCAAAGATCATCGTTTCGTTACACGGCTGTTTGGTTTGTTGCCATTTTTCGGGAATGGGGAGGTTTTTTTCCGCTTCACACCTACCTCCTTAGCTTTAGGAATGAGCCAACTGAAATTCAACTGAGTGGTCTAGTTTCATTATTGGCTGCCAGCCTGCCTGCTCGTTGTACTGTTTTGCCACTTAACAAACGATGCTCGTGGTTGCCGGTTTAATTAGCAGATATTAAACACGGAAAATTAAAAAAATGATAAAAAAAGGCCTCTAAAAGGGAATCAAGCTTTGTGATTTTACACAGGACAGTTTGCTGAGGGAATTGGCTGCCATGTGTAACATTTTGTGGTAAGGCTCAGAGACCGATATGTACATGTAACGATAATTATAGGTGGTGGAATCACTTTCGGTAGCCCTGCATGGATGTTGGTTGGAAAAATGTAAGTGAGCATCCACTGAAAACCAAGCAACTAAGAAAAACTTGGTTGGGAATTGTGAATAATTAGAAAAATCCAATTTCGGATTTAAGCTTTGAAAATTCACTGTTCAGATAACTTTTTAATAAAATTTCGATTATAAAAAAAAGGCTAATATTTTCCGGCGTTACAAGAAATAAACACAAGCAAGAAACAAATTATAAGTACTGAACTAATCAGTTCTATGCACGGCACGGTGTCAGTTTTGTAGCTTAATAACAACTAATTCGAAATCGCTGAAACTTTGCGGTGTTGATCAATCCTATCAAACGTATCTAGGGTAAGTGTTCCTAATTTGGCATGTGTCCCTAATGTTAACATACCGTTCGATTTTGACTGTTTCTGACGATATTTTTCACTTATCACAATTGTAAAAAAAAATTATAATGTAACGGATCATGTGAACTTTCATTTAACAAACAAATTAGTTTTCTAACTCACAGGATTTTTCGTAAAATGCGGATTGTTTCAAAGTATGTTCAAATTAAATGGAGTTGTTAGCAAATTTCTTAAAAAACACCAATTCAGAAATGGAAGATAAAAGCTGAATTTGTCAACCGATTTTTTTGAATTTTTTTGTCGGATTGTTTTTAATCATGATTTTAGTAATAAGTATGTTAGAACCATGATTTTTTCGTGTAAAAACTGAAAAAAGCTTATGTCCACAATTTGGAACACTATTTTCAATGTGTTCCTAATTATGACATAGTCAAAGTTTTCCAAACTATATCAAAGTCATAGAATGTATTTTAATTAAATTTGATTGATTGAATTGTGTTTCAACTTAATTTTCAACGATCTGTTAGAATAAACTGTTTTGAGTTAATAAAACATGATATTTTTTTTACTTCAGTGTATCTCATAGCTTAAAATGTTGAAAAAATATTTTTGCCAGGTTGTAAAGAACGCACCCTAGGCGACAGAAAAGGAAACCATCAAGTTACAGAGAGTTTCTCAACAAGAACAGAATCGAAAGGAAAAATTAAAAAAAAAAATCTAAATAAAATACTTTGTATATTGTCACATGGGGATCATGCAACACTTTTCAACTTCAATGACTTCTTAAACCCTAATGTCCACAGATAATCATACCGCATGTACATCAAAAGTTTTAAGGTTAAAGGGACATCTAATTAACATAGTCAGAAAAATAATTGGTTTCCCCAATTATTTTCAAATGTACAAAACAAACGATTTTCACACTACTAAGAAAAATGAGTAACATGCAAAAACCTTTGTTTTTAATGAAAAAGTGTGAAAAGTTATAGGTTTTGATTTATTTGTGATTTCTTTGCGCATAAAGCACGATCTGCAGTTATTTTTGATTCTGTTAGAAATAAAATTGATACTTATTATTTCGGTCAAAGATTTTTAAAAAAGAAAGCATAAGGGTGCTGTATACAGTAAGAGATAAAAACTACTAGAAAAAAAAAAATAAAACCATATTTCAGCATATGGAAACAAGATTTAAACTTTGAATCATTGATTAGCATGTCGATGCATTTTAGCGCAGACTGGTAACTGAATTTCGAAAATATTTATTTAAAAAATTAAATGATTGTCCGAAAAATATTTATACACCAACAGTGTTGATGTAGGATAATAAAATCAATATAAAGTTTGTAGGTGATATAATTAAGCCAATCCGTCATACTGTGTAAAGTAATTTACGGCATCAAAAAATTTAAAAAATTTGATTTTTCAAATTTTCTATGAGAATGAAAAATTTCAAAAAAAAGCTATCTCACGATGTGAGAAACTATGGCATCATCATTTTGTTATCATAAAATGTGATTTTAATATACTTAAATAAAAGTTAAATACAGTGAGGGGCAAAATAAAGTGTCCAAATTATTTTTTTATCAAGTTCTTTTATTTTTCTGGTTAAAATTCAACGAAAAAGCATCGTGATCATTTTTTAAATATTGTTTATTCTGTTCTTTTCAATTTTTGTTAATGTTGCGCTGTTTAAAACAAAAGTTTTTCTGATAGAAAAAAAAACAGTTAATATTCCAAAAAAACAGGGGCAAAATAAAGTGTCCAGATCGGTACAGCTTCAATTTGATTAAAACTGAAGGCAAATAAGAACGATTTAATAATGGGTATGGCCTCCTTCGGCCTTCAACACCTCCTACAAGTGCTTCGGTATACTTTCAACAAGGTTGTGCAAGTGTTGTGGGTCGAGTTCCTCCCACGCATGCTCCATGGCATCAAAACAAGTATTTTTAATTTGTCACACCAGTCTTATCAATCAGAGCATCGAGGATGGCCCACAGATTTTCGATGGGGTTCAGATCAGGACTTTGTAGGGGCCATTCAAGGGGTTTGATGCGGCAGGAACGGGACTTCATCAGATTGGCCGTATGCTCCGGATCGTTATTCTGCTGTAAAACGAAGCGCTCTTGGAGGCCCGTCTTGATGAGGGATACCTAGAGGTTTTCCCGCAGGATATTGGAATATGACTCAGCTGTCATGATTCTGTCAATTTTTACCAAATTGCCCACCTCACCCCAAGAAAAGCACCCCCACACAATCACGTTACCTCCTTCGTGCTTGACTGTTTCTTGGATATGGCGATCTTGGAGCTCCTCACCCGACTTGCGCCACATATGATCCCGCTTCTTCCGGTTGAATAGCTCGAATTTGGATTCGTCGGCCCACAACAATGTTTTCCAGTACTCGAGCCGTTTATCGGCGTGTTCCTTGACGAACTTGAGCCGCTTAGTCTTGTTCACCTGGCTGATGAGAGGCCTTCTCACTGCGATCTTTCTATGGTACTCCTTTGCATGGATGCGGCGACGGACAGTACAACGCAATACCGGAAATTGGAGCTCTTCCTGTATCTGCCGGATCGTTATTATTGCGTTTTTCTTCACTTCAAGAATGATTTTCTTGTCCGTTCTGGCTTCTGTCTTGGGCTTCAGTCCTCTTCCTGGGCGATCCATCTCCGATCCGAACGTTTTCATCTTCTTCATGATTTTTGATACCGCTGTCTTGCTGATTTCGTAGTGCTTGGCAACTTCCCGGTGCGTTTGACCGTTATTCACATCACGAACAACCAGTTTCCGGATGGACAACGGAATGGAACCAGAAATTTATGCGTTCTCCTTATTTTACAACTTATTCGAATTTAGACACCTGCTTGAATACTCCAGAGCCAAGCCAGTTGTTTATGAAACGTCAAAATATCCAAAACAAACAAATTCGAGGGGCCTCGCGATGGAAACTTATCGAAATTATATTGATTTTTGAGTTGGACACTTTATTTTGCCCATTTTTTTTTTGGAATATTAATTGTTTTTTTTTCTATCAGAAAAACTTTCTTTTTTTACCAGCGCAACATTAACAAAAATTAAAAAGAACATAATAAACAATATTTTAAAAATGATTACGATGTGTTTTAGGTGAGTTTTAACCAGAAAAATAAAAGAAATGATAAAAAAATAATTTGAACACTTTATTTTGCCCCTCACTGTAAGTGTTGTGGTATACAAATATTGCATCTAACAATGCTGTTGCATGATGTTCTTGAATCAATCTTGAACCAATGAATTTTCTTCTTTTGAAATATAATATATGTATCCATTGGAAAAGGTAAAGTTTGAATTTTAATAAGCTCAACTTCTACTACTTTCTTCAAAACTAGTGTGAAGGAATATTGTGTAGGATTTAAATAATCCTATTTATCTATTCATATTCAAAAAACGTAAAATTTATAAAAAGGTGAGTTTTGAAATTTTTCTCATTAAAGTATTAAAAAACAGACCCATATGAAAAATGAGGACCAAATAGTGTAATATTGGGTACGTGGATACATTTTTCCTCATATGTTAACATTAGGAACAATTATTGCCAAATAAGGAACATTTACACACTTTATAAAACATGATATTTCTCGTTAATTTAAGCTTTGAATGATTATTTCAAACCAAAACAGAGTTCAGAAAAGAATTTGGAACTTAGTTACCAAAAAATTGTAAATCTAAGAATTGACGATTCGGCCTGCTAATATCAAAGCTAAAAATCTCTGACATAATATAGCAAAATTAGGCGCACTTACACTACTGTTTGGGAAAAAAATCCATCAAAGGGTCTGGAACTATTTATTTAAGGTTGATTTTTCCAAATCCACTTGTTTCGATTCAAATTAGTTGTAATATTTTATCCAGAAAACATTACATGTTTTAAAGCTTTATTATGTTACGACTCACATGAATACTCACATTATACTGTAATTATGTGAGAATGAACAGATTTTTAACCTGATCCGTGGTAAAAATTTTAAGAAAACTTCAAACTTTCCAATAAAAATTTACTCCAAAAGCCATAGCAACACTCTTAAGCATTAAGCTGAAGGGTGTGTTTTCCTCACTAAAACACATTTGTGTTTTTAGTGAAATACATTAACTTAGAAAAAAAAACCTTCTATTGAATGTTAATTTCTTTCACAAAGTTAACAAACGAAATAACAAAGCTATTGCATAAGAGTTGGTTGTTTTTTATCTTGTTCGATAACACAAGGCAACAAAGGCAAAGACTAATGAGCTGATTTTGACTTATTTGAGATGGCCAAATCAAAATATAAAAATTGATTGTTTTTATCAGCAAAATTATTGAAATTAAATAGCTAACTTTTGAAAAAAATAAAAATCAGTTTTTTATACTCAAATCGAAGTTTTTTTTGTCAATAATCATTTTTTGCAAAGACCGCGAATATTTTTGACTTCTAAGAAAACTGAGATTTCTCTATAGTTTATTTATCACATTCTGGTAATATATGAGAATTTTCAGGATATTTTGAAATAATTTTCAGTTAAAATAAATTACAGATATTTTTTAAAGCATAAGTCAAAGATATTGGCAGGATTCAACAAAGATGTTAAAGGAACTTGAACCTTTTATATCGCAAGCTTAGGAAAGGTTTTAAGTGATATCAGAAATATTACATTTTCTATATTGCTTTTTTTTAACTTGTGATTTATTTTTATTTTTCAATCATTGGTTCTGTGAAACTAGAATAGCTAGCCAAAATCTCAATCCTTGATCAAATGGAACAGCTTTTCAAACAGTTTTTCTTTTCAATAATTAATTTTACTCAAAACTCAAATTGCAAACTTTCAAACGCTACATCACAGAAATTAGAGGTTTTAGACAAAATCAGACAAATGATTCGGATTCAGAAAGGCAAAATCTTTAAAATTTGTCTTCCTGATACAGTGGCTGTTTCCAAGCAAACATTACATTACCGGAATGTTTATTTAGTTATAAATATCAAATTTGGAATATAGTTGCTTTAAAAATCCGGTTCAGCTTTACTGTGAATCAATGGATGAAGAAACTGATCTCTGATATCTAAAATCATATATACAAATTTTATTTTGAAGTTCAAATTCATAGGCTTTGCATACTTTAGATCGAGTTTCAATAGTTTTTTAAATTAAAACCCCGAATGTTTCTAATTTATATTGGTTTAGGAATCTTCTTGATTTCATTATCATAAATTTAAAAGTCAAAGTTTTGAATTCCTTTAGCATTTTTTTAAATAGGAGAGAGTGGTGTAACGTTGGCTCCTCTGAATATTTCAGAGGTGTTTAAATTTAACTGGCATCGCCGTCGCTTTGCGTAAGCATATTTTTCTATATGTTGTTGACTTTAATACCCATCAAATCCTTTTTTATTTATCAAGCTTTAAAAAATTGAAAAAAATTACTCACATAATTAAACAAGCACCCGCTAATTGCATCTATGAGGAACCTAAAGTTCATAACAAAAATATGCTCATACGCTTATGATCTTAGTTTTGTCATGTTCTTTCACGTGGAATAGAAATTTTGGATTTAACATCAAAAAGTCACACAAACGCAACCAATTTTCAAATCATAGCTTTTAGTTTTAGGAGTTATATGATCATACACGACTCTTTTTATTATTTCCTCATCTAAAATTGCTCTAACATAACTAAATGAATTATGAAATTTCAGTTTTGGGTCAGCTCATAATCTTGCAACGTTATCTAGTCAATTTGGTTTTGGTGGCCTTCGATTTCCCAATATTTTTCAAAATAAAAAAATACCTTTTCTCAAAACAAACTGGATTCGAGGAAATTTTTTTAATTTAAAAAATAATAAAAATACCTTATGATACCTTAAAAATGTAGAAAACCTTTCCATTTATTTTTATCTTTTATAAGAAAGAAATTATGAAGCAAAGTAAAAAGTGGCCCATGGCACCCCACACTCCCCTATTTATTTCAAACTTGAAATTCATTAGTTTAAAATAAAACAACGCAGTCGGTGAATTTATACTGAATCAAAGCAATCAAAAGATTTCCTTTAATTAAACCACGGTAAAAGAAAAGTTCTGATACCGGTATTTCGATAGCAACTTACTATCTTCTTCAGAGAGCGTTTTCAATCGAATGCGTTTCGACGAAAAATGGATTTGTCATTTTTGTATAATTTTACAATTGATGTGAATAAACCCGGACAAAATCCGGGCAGTTTTCTACAATATTCGGACGGGACTTGTCTCTAAAATTTCATTGAAAAATCGGGCTAGCCAGGATAAATCCTGGCAATTTGGCTTGCTAATATATAGGATTTGAAAGATGAAAAATGATTGGATAAAATTGAAAAATGTTTGTTTTTGACATACCTCCATAAATATTGAAGAAATGGATTACAATTTTTCACACATAGGGCAGATAAGGGCATAACGAGCACCCGGGTCATATTAAGCATTCCATTTTTAAAAGAAAGAACGAATTTTTTCAAATTTATTTTCATGAGGAACTGTTTTGTAGTTCCTATTGTATTAATTTTTCAGCAAAAACGAAATCTCTTTATCATCTTTATAAAACTATTTAAGAAAAAACCAACTATATTTTCAGGTTACTAAGATATTATAATTTTTGAGCACCGGAAAATGAACTCTTATAGTTGTTAAATCACCTTGATCTATCAAATACGCACTTCAACATGATGTACACATTGTTCCTCAACTTTCACCATTATAAAATTTTTAATTTTTCACTTTAAATCCTTTTCACATTATCTTGTGTACGTGGGGCATATAGAGCACCATTGATCGTTTCACGATGATCATTTCCTGTCGTAGATGTCTGTCGATGAAGTCGACTAAATTATAGAACCACAACTTGAAAAGTTTACATCTGACGATTCAGTTTATTGGTTAGGTGTTGGAGAGGTAATGTTTTTTTACATCATGTTTCTGGTGCTTTGTTAAGCAGAGGATGCTTCTATCCGTATAATGCAACAATCGATATTATCGATCATGAAATAAAATGAGTAAAATTAAAACAAATAACCTCGAAAAGGAATCGATTACGAGTCTTCTGATAACCTTTCTGACACCTAACCAATAGGCCAAATCGTCAGATGAAACAAGTCTCTATAATTCAGTTGACATCATCGAGTTGAATTCGCTGCTAGATTCTACGGCAGAAAATGCTCATCGTGCCCCGATTAATGGTGCTTATATTGCCTCAGCGGGGGTTCTCATTATGCCCCACAGTAACTGATTATCAGCTTTTTGCAAAATATTTAAAAATGCATTTTTAAACGTTTTTATCTACTTTTTCAAGTTTAAGCTTGTAAGGAAATAGACTTTTTTCAGCGTCTGAACTCGAAACAATGAAGTAACTCACAAATTATAGCTGTTTCCTTTGATTAAATTAGCGTCCTTCTTAAGTTGGCCATTATGCCCTTATCTCCCCTAATAACTGGCAAATAAATTCATTTTTTACTTTAAAAGCTATTTCCCAGAAATATTAATTTTTGATTTTTTTTTTAATTCTTGAAAGTTCTGTATGGAATTGACATATATACAAAACCACAGAAAATTGTCTTTGTAGGAACTAATATCAACACATTACAAACGTTTTACATACATTCATTACAATTTGCTTTAAGCGCAGAGCGGTGTTGTTTTTAAGAATCGGTGGAACATGGCATAAGTTATTTCAACACTGTTCGTTTAATGGAAATTCACCCCCTCTATGAGTCAATTTTTCATTTGCTCATAACTTTCTCACAATCTAATTTTTTAAACATTATTTTGCTCACTTATACCTTTGCTATTTACAAACATTTCTGCATACTTACTTTTTATGTGAGTTAAATAACAGGAGTTATTGGGATAACATTTCTAAAGCTTCGTATTTTAGTCCATTGTCACCCCGCACAATGATTATTAAGAACTGAATCAGTGAGATCAATTTTTATAAAAAAAAATAAAATAAAATAAAAAATAAAAATAAAATAAATAAATTATAAAAAAATATCAATAATATTTGAATATTATTGGTTCCTACTCTGGCCCTAAATTACGATTGATTTATTGAAAAGTCCCGTTTTACAAAGCATTGTTACATTTTTTGAAAGCATGATTCAAAAACATCCAAAAAAAAAAAATGTTTTAAATGCATTGTAGTGCTGAAACTCCAGCTTTGTTATACATATAAAGATTTTTAGAAGAATTTTTTCCTAATCATTTTTGGAAAATGTGTTGAAAACCAGAAAATAGAATCAAATTCTTCTAAATTTTCAATGATATGACAGTGATAAAAAAACCAAATCAATTAATATGTTCAAGTGGCTTGTGATACAGCTCAGTTGGCAATTCAGTTGCCTTCTGAGCCGATGTCCGCGGGTTCGAGCCCGAAATTAAACATCAAACACAGTTGTACCGGATATTTTCCAATAACTGTCCGCCATCTGCAAAGTTAATAAAAAATCACGAATGCAACGAGGATAGTAAAACGACTATAATCAAAATAAAAAAAAATCAAACAAATTGAAAATTGAAAGACAATAAGAATCTTGATTTTTGATCGGGAAAACCGGGAAAAACCGTGAAATTTTAAATGATAAAGTAGTGACCATCCTGACCGAATTGGAATTGGAAATTGATTTTTTAGAACGCATGCGAAATAATTGGTCATGATTTTTTATTGTGATATTTTTTGGTGCCGCTGGAGTTGATTACGACGTCAAAAGCAAATCGGAAGACCGCTAAGAAAATTATGAGATAAAAGTGGATCGGGAGACCGCTGAAAAGATAAAATTGGTGAAAGTGACCGGAAGACCGCTAGCAAAATTGGTAAAGCGGATAGGGCGAAGAAAAGCAGATTGTGAGACTGCTAGGATATTTGGTGAAAAATTGGAAGAGCAAATCGGGAGACTGCTTGTAAAATTGGAAAAAAAAATAGTAAAATGGATCGGGAGACCGCTAAAATATTTTGTAAAAATTTGAAATAACGGATCGGGAGACCGCTAGTAAAATTGATGAAAATGTGGAAAGGTGAACCGTGAGACCACTAGGGCATTTTGTGAAAATCGATAAAGAGAATGGGAGGACCGCTAGGGTATTTTGTGAAATTATTGAAGAGAGGATCGGGAGACCATCAGGATGATTGGAGAAAATTTATCAAAGCGGTTTGGGAGATCTCTATGAAGTTTGATAAAAATTTATACAAATTCATAAAGCGGATCGGAAGACCGCTAGGATGTTCAGTGAAAATTCGAAAGAGCAGATGGAAAGGCACTAGAAAAATTAATGAAAATTTGGCAGAGCGGATCGAGAGAACGCTAGAGGATTTGGTGAAAATTACTAGAGCAGATCGGAACACCGCTGAAGTAAATAATTGTTTTAGTGGATCGAGAGACCGCGGTAATGAATGGAACGGTTCTGGAATCCGTTGAGAAATTTTTGAAAGTGACTCGAGACTAGTACAACTCAGATCGAGACGAAAATACACACACGGGCATTTTACAGGATGGACAATCGATTCCTGATTTCAAATATTCTTATAAGACGACACGAGATAGATTCGTGAACTTTTTATGTTTTTGAAAAAAAATTCGTTTTAAGCATTCGAATAATATGAAAACTCGTTCACAGGTGTTCTTTGCGATGGTCAATCAATTTCTTATTTCAAATTTCAATTCGATAGACAAGGGAAAGGTTCGATCAAAAATTCTTTTTTACATTTCATGAAAATGCATCCTAATTAAAATCAAACACAAACTTATTATAAATTGAAAGCGAAACGAAGTTCATATAGAATGAGCTTGTACTAGATAAAAATCCTACATACAATATCAAGTGTCAGTTACTACAGTAATCAGTTTTATCGGCTTTATCGGTGAAAGTTTTCGCGTAGGAACATTTGAAGATTATGAAAATTGTGGCTGATAGAAAGCTTGAAAAAAATTAATAGATTGAATGAAGGACGAACACGAAATTATAGCGACATCGAAAATGTCATGCCAATTTTCTTATAATGTTTAGAATCTAACCAAAATTTCAGGGTAGTTTTATTCATATAAATACTTTAAAAAAAAGTTAATCGATGGAGCCTTGAGTGTTAAATTGAACGCATTTTCGCTTGGTACCCTCCATCAATGTCTTTACAGTGTCATTTGGAACAAGTTTCTCAGTTTTTTTTTTCATTTTCTCAACATGTCCTTCTCGCCTTTGACTGTATTCTGGCTCTTCCGAAGTTCCTGCTTTATTATTACCCAGTTCTGATCCACCGGGCGCAGCTCCGGACAGTTTGGCGGGTTCATGTCCTTTGGAACAAAATGGACAGAATTGGGCTAATACCACTCCAGGACATTTTTAGTATAGTGACATGGATTGTATCCCATTTACCCGAAAACCATTGCCCAGAATGAATTTTTCCCAGAATGACAAATACCCGAAATCAAACCCCAGAATGAACCATTTCCCAGAAAAAAATTCCCCAGAATGCACCATTTACCAGAATTTTTTTTCCCAGAATGGATCATTTCCCAGAATTTTTTTCCCTAGAATGAACCATTTACCAGAATGGCACAAATCCCAGATTTTTTCCCCTAGTATTTTTATTTGGTTTTTTTTTCCTAATGAATTCTTGAATATTTCATATGATTCGAAATTAATTTTTTCAAAATGATTTTTTAAATGAAACTACGACTTTGAAATTTTCCAACGAAATTTATTTTATAACCAATACTGTGCTTTGTTTATGGTTTGGGTACTTTAATTGATTCAATGCTTACCATGGTCCTTTAAAAAACCGTTTTGGTATCCGACTCCTCACGCTGCGCGTTCGAACTTGAAAGCCGTTTTGTCCTTCACGCTGTCGCGTGGCGGACGGGGCTAAGGGATCACCCCTAGCTTTCACGCAGACCTAGGAAGCCCCGGCAGACCTAGACCAATGTCTTAGGGCCGCCGCTTCCGACGGCGGGTCGGCGGCCTCCTCGGATTTGGGAGCTTCGCCGGCTTTGTGCCGCCTCAGCCCCTTTATCCTCGTTGGTTGCGGCTTTGCCGCAAAAGAATAAAGTTATGAAACCCCATTTTTTTGTAACAATTCTTTTTTTTTTTAAATAATTTCTAGTAAGGATAAATGTTTTTAATTTTCTGGGAAATGGATCTTCAGGCGAAAAAATTTCTGGTACATGGTTCATTCTGGTGAAAAAATTTCTGGGAAATGGTACATTCTGGCGAAAATTTTTCTGGGGAATGGTTCGTCTGGGGAAAAAAAATCTGGGGAATGGTTCTTTCTGGCGATTGGAATTCTGGGGATTTTTCATTCTTGGCAATGGTTTTCAGGTAAATGGAGTACAACCGTAACATGATGCCAAATCTGACCGAAATAGTGGAGCTTCGTCGTGCTGCTGCAAGAACGGCAGATTTGTAGATCTCGACTTTTCTTCTTCTTAAATTTTCGTCCACATCGAACTTGCTCTTGCCGGTGAAAAAACTCCGACCTTGGAATTAGCTTAAAATCGGCATTTATATACGTTTCGTCGTCCATCACACAGCAGCCATATTTTGTCAGCATCTTCTCGGAGAGCTTTCGTGCCCGCTCATCGCGGTTTGGGAAGTTCTGTTCCTTATATGTATGAACTTCATGAACTTCTTTGCATTCTGGACGTAGCTCTGCGACATGCCGATCTTTTTAGCGAAATCACGGCTTGAGACGTTGGGATCATCCGCTTCACCTTTCCCTCCGTCTTTTTGTTCTCCGGCCCCGGTTTTCTTCCAGCTCCTTTGACGTTGTCCAACGTCAACCGCTCCTGAAATAGCTTCAACACTCTGGAGATGGTTGAATGGTGAATGTTCAATATTTTTCACAACTGCCGGTGCGACAGGTCAGGAAATTCCAGTTGTTTAGAAAGAATTCGTTCTCTCAACTCGAGCTGGTTCACCTCCATTTTCGTTGAATCGAAAAACACAACTTCGAGTTTGACAGCATGTAAACAATACACATCAATGAGAAAGTGTGTAAAATTTGGTTGATTTTTATCCAGTGGTAATGCCCTGTTGAATGTGTCCCAATAATGTTCAACATAAATTGGAAACATTTATGCAGCGAAGAAAAAAAGACGAATAGAAAGTTAGAAGAACTGAATAGATGTTGAAATTTGAAAACAAGCATTTTCATCACATGCCATCGAAGATCGATCTATTTGTTCCTCATAGATCAACTATTTTGAAGTGGTTCAGTCAGAACCCCATAACCTTATTTTTTAAATATTTGATACAATCTTTTGTTATGGGTTAAATAGAATTGGATTTGAAGATTGATACATGTTTCAGAAAAAAAAATTACAGATAGAGGTTCTGTAATTCCAGTTTTGTTTTTTTTTCAAAATTAGAACAAAATCTATCTATAAAAATAAATTTCTGTCTGTCTGTCTGTCTGTCTTTCTGTCTGTTCCCTATAGACTCGAAAACTACTGAACCTAATTGCGTGAAACTTGGCATATAAGGGTAGTGGAGGCCGGGGAAGGTTCCTATGATAGTTTGGGACCCCTCCCTATTCCTGGAAGGGGGAAGGGGGTCTTTCATTTAAAAGTAATAAGTCTACATAACTCGAGAACTGATCAAGCAAATCAAACCAAACTTGGCATGGATGGAAACTTAAGTACGAGGAATGTTTCTGAAAATATTTGGTACCCCTCCCTCCTTCGAGTGGGTAGATAGAAAGGGGGAGGGCAACCTTGCAATTTTGTACAGAACTGGAGAACTAATTAAGCTAATGGAACCAAATTTGACATGGGAGGGTAGTGGAATACGAGAAATGGTTCTATGATTATTTCAAACCCCTCCATCCTTCCAGTGGTGATACAGGAAGAAGGAGGGGGGGGGGGGCTTTCATACCTTTTTTATTGCATAATTTGAAAACTATTCGAGCAAATGAAACCAAATTTGGCTTGGAAGGATGTTTGGGTACGATAAATAGTTCTATGAATATTTGGTACCCTCCCTCTTTCCAGTGAGAAAATAGAAAGTGGGGAGGGAGCTCTTTCACAATTTTCAGTATAACTGGAAAACCAATCAAGCAAATGGAACCAAATTTGGTATAGGAAGGTATTTGATTACGAGAAATGTGTCTATGATAGTTTACGAACCCTTCGTTCTTACAGTCGGAAAATCTTAAGAATGAAGGGTGCTTCCATACAATTTGTTTCATCACACGGGCACTTACCCAGCAAATGGAACGAAATTGGGCTTGGGAGGGAATTTGAACACAAAGAATGTTTCTGTGAATATTTGGTACTATTGCCTCCTTCCAGTGGGGTAATTGGAAGGAGAGGGGGGGTCCTTTATAACTCGCATAACGCATAACTCGAGAACTAATAGAGCAAATGGAAACAACTTTGGCATGGGAAAGCATTTGGATACGTAAATTGGTTATTTCCTTTTTTCAGACTTCTCTCTCCTTCAATTGGGGATACAGTTAGAGAAGACGGTACATACGATTGTTTTTCATAAATCAAGAACTTATTTAACAAATGGAACCAAATATGACTTGGGAACAATCATACAATCGAGCAAATGGAACAGAATTTAGCATGGGAGTGTATTTAAATACACGGAATGTTTGATCTTGATCCCCACCTTCCAGGTAGAAGATAGGTTGGAAGAGGGGCTTTTATAGCATAACTTGATAACTAATAAAGCAAACGAAACCAAATTTGGCATGAGAAGGTATTCGAGCACAAGAAATGTTTTTCCGGTGGTTTAACACCCCTCCCTTCATTCAGTGGAACGATAAAAAGTGGGAAAAGGGTCACTCATATATTTTTTTGATATTTCGATAACTAATCGAGAAAATGGAAGCGAATTTGCATGGGAGCATATTTGTATACGGGCAATGTTTCTTTGATGATTTGAGGCCCCCTTATCTTATATATAAAGTGGAGAGAGGGTCATCCGTTTTTTTGAATATCTCGAGAGCTTAAAGAGAAGGGAGCCATTTATGACATGGGATCGTATTTGTATACAAGAAGTGTTTTTCTGATGTTATGAGACTCCCCTTCATTTCATTAGGGATATAGGAATGGGCAAGGGGGTCACTCTCACAATTTGTATAATAATTCGAGAACGAATGGGTGAAATAAATGTCCCTTGACGTTATTTTGATTCATAAAATGTTTTATGAAAGTTTGAAACCCACTCCATATTAACCCTTTCCTTCCCACGAAGTTTTTCACGTTTTAAAAATAGAAATATTGATTTACAGCTAAAGTTCTAGAACAAAAGATACATAATTTAAGCCTACTTTAATGATCCATTTGATAAATTTGGGTTTTGAGGTGGATCATATGTGCTCCATTGGGAAGATAACAACACATAGGGTGCAAATGAAAAACAGGAAATAATTACTAAAAAACATGGAATTTCATCACTTCATTGATCACAAACTAAAACGATACTATTTGATGAAAAACTTCTTTGGTATACACATACCTCGAAAGTCTATTTATTGAAATATCTGAAATTTTCATTTTTGCCTTGAACAATTGGCCGCCATGACACTTTGCGCAAGGGAAACAAAACATGCCGTTTTTCGAGAAAATCTCGAACTTTTACAAATATTTTGAGACATGTGGTCATTTAAGCAGATGAAATAACTATCCTGAAGCGATTTTTTTTGTTGAGGAAATGATTTTCTTGAGTATTGATAAGAAGCTTCACAAGAAGAAAAGTACGTTTTGTTCCCAGTGTATCACCAGTGATCCACTTAACTTACTCAAGAATTTATATGTTTTAGTTGAAATCTAAGTAAACCATCATTTGATTCTGCTTGCATAAGCAACCTTCTGCACGTCAGTATTTTTATTTGAAGGAAATTATAAAAATTTGTCAAGTTATTGAGCAACAAAGGACGATTTGATTTAAATTCGAAAAAAATCCGACTTTTTTGCAGCTTTTGATCTGCCAAGCAAAACCTAGCGAACCGATTTTCTTCAAATTTTGTGCAATGTTTCTTCACTTATATCTACACATTCGGTGAAAAAATGGTGTTGATCCAAAGCGCCCAGTTCAAGTGCGAGCTGTGCAAAGTTGTGGATCACCTGTGCTACCATGGGAAGGAAAGGGTTAAAAAGGAACGCCGAAGTTCCGTATATAGACAAAATATTTTGGCATAAGTTATAAACTTATAAAACAGAGAGATCCAGAGTCATAAAAGGATTAAAACACTGATTTTAAAAAAAATTATTAAGTTTTTAAATTAAAAACGTTGCAATTTTATGTCGATGAAAAATTTAAAACAAATTTTAATTGAATTTTAAATTTTGGGCAAAAAAATGAAAGTTTGAATAACTAGGAACCACAAACATCAATAAATTTTGGAAGGTGTAGCAAAGCACACCGGGTCAGCTAGTATCAGATAAAGTAGCAATTGTATCTATTTCATAAGATGAAAACTCTCGAGTTTAATTTTTGACAAAAATCAATAGCAAAGTTCATCTGTAGATCGTTTACCAAGATAATGCTTCCAATTAACTCGTTTAACACGGATAATTTGATAACAGTGATAGTATCCTAATGGGGCTCGAAAGCAAAACTCATCAGAACTTTTCTCATAATCCGGCAAATGAAAAGATTTTACTACCTCACATCCAGAACTGCTCTCCAACGAATAACGCAACGAAAAGCTTCCACTTCCCGAACGGTGAACGGAAGTCCAAATGAGAACAATAACAATCAATCCAAACAACAACAACACCAAAAACAACAACATCTCGTAGGGCAGTCGGGAAAGAATCCGGAAAACACGGAATCAAAATTGCTTACAAAATCTAATTTCCTCCTTCTCAATTTTCTCCTTCACAGACGCCTGGAACTCATCATCGATGGTGGCATCATCGTCGCCATTTCCGGTCGCTGGATTATCGACTTTGGCGGCAGCTTCCTCCATGTTTCGGGAGGATGAGCAACAGCTTCCGGTGGCGGCCGGCGGTCTACCAGGCCCAGGCTCTTCCGGCATTTCTGTCTACAATGAAACGTCGGAAGACGATGAAGATTCCGGCGGGGGAGGAAAGCTGGAAGACACCGGAGGAGGTGGTGGGGGCGCGGGTGAAAGATTTCGCTCGGTACCATCCGAGATCGAAGACGATAGTGGATTTGCTGGAGATGATGCTGGTGCCATCCTGCTAGTGCCCTCTTCGTCAGCAGATGGTGACGATGATGAGCTGTCATCGGACCAAGTCGATGGAGGTGGGCTGGGAATCTTTGGCCGGGGCAAACGGAGAAGATACTGGCGGCGACGAAGACGGAACCATGTTCGGACAAGTGAAAGTTTCCGTAGCAAATTGCTTCCGACTTCCGACGATGGGAGGGACAATAATATCGGCGAGATGATGATGGGGGACGAAGAAGCACCAGAGGATCATAACGATAATGTCAACGGCATCGTAATTAATCATGTGGGAGCTGCCAACAGGAGGAGGATTGAGAGCAATCGTCGATGGCGCAGACGGAGGCGGATGTCGGAGGAGGAATCCAGGGAAGGGTGCCGGTGATGATGTTGGAATGTGGAGACACCGGAGAAGTGTCTCTGGGGCCAGTGAAAATAGTGATTCGAACCGGTTGGATTCCGCCATCGAGAGACAGGACCGGAGGTATGATATCCGATTACTTTAATATTGATGAGTTTGATGAATTTAATATGCGCCTTCTCGGAAAGGAAGGGCCAATGGAGAATGTTAATAGTTGTCGAACGGAACTTTTAGAGAAACTTAGCGGGGTAGATATGAACAAACGCCATCAAATTGAACAAAGTTTCAATGAATTGAATTTCTTAACCTAGGAAATCCAACAAAGATGTTTTTTATAAACTGTGTTTACTTCCACTTATAGGGTAAACATATATTGGGATAATATATGATTTTGTTTTTTCGCGATTCTGTAATATAATCACAAAATTGAGATCAAGTTAAATATCTAAAATCGAAAAATAACTCCTTAACAGGCTGAAAATTTTTATAATGTTTTCTGAAAAAAAATGATAACTGAATAGAGTGGTCATTTATACCAATTTTGGTCAATTTTGTCATTGTAGTCAAGTTTGTGTCAATTGTTGGTCATTGTATGTTGTCAATTTGTCAATTTGTCATGTTTGTAATTTTGTGAGTCATTTTTGGTCTAATTTTGGTCAAGATTATGGTCAATTTTTGTCAATTTTGTCAATTTGTCTATTTTGTCAATTTTTGTCAATTTTGGTCAATTTTGTCAAATTTTGTCAATTTTGTCATTGTGGTCAATTTTGTCAATTTGTCAATTTTGTCAATTTTTAGTCTCAAGTTTGTTCAATTTTCTGTTCAATTTTGTCAATTTTGTTCAATTTGGTTCAATTTTGGTGTCAATTTTGTCATTTGTCTAATTTGTGTCAATTTTTGTCAGTTTTTGTCAATTTTGGTCATTTTTGTCAATTTTTTGTCAATTTTTGTCAATTTTTGTTCAATATTTGGTCAATTTTGTTCAATTTTGTTCAATTTTTGTCTAGTTTTGTCAATTTTGTCAATTTTGTCAATTTTGTCAATTTTGTCACAATTTTGTCAATTTTGTCAATTTTGTTCAATTTTGGTCAAGTTTTGGTTCATTTTTGATCAATTGTCAATTTTGTCATTTTGTCAATTTTTGTCATATTGTGTTGTCAATTTTGTC